>NW_027666332.1:0-42847 GCF_963455335.1 Martes martes
GGGAGAGGGAAAGGGGGCAAGCAGACTCCCCAGTTAGCACAGAGGCTGATGTAGGGCTTATCTTAGGAGCCTGAGATCATGATCTGGGCAAAATCAAGAGTTGGATGCCCAATCGACTGAGCCACCCTATACTATGTTATTTTAAATAAAATAATTCACTATCTTTATGAAATGAAATAGGATATCTTACTTAGGAATGCAAAAAAATAAATACTAGATATGTAAAATACTTTTCCTAAGTATCATATCATTTATTTATCCATTAACAAAATGATACAGATTATTAATGATAATAGTGGAAGTTGATCTGTCCTAAATGGAATCTTAAATAACACTAGAGAAGACTAGATTAGAAGAACATCCTAGAGGTCTGAAAATAAAATCTCAAGCTTCTTCTGTCACAGTTTCCCATTCTTTCTCTCTCTTTTAATGACAGTGAAACAAAGGTAAAAATAAAACCCAAATAACTTGATTATGGTTATGCACAGCACACAATATAATTTAATCAAATAAAAGTTATTTCTCAAAACATACAGTCATCCAAGATGGAAGGAGATAGTGGCAAGGCAGACTACCTGGTGCCTGACCTTAGTGATCACCAGGAACTCATCATGAGGCAAACCGTAGGTAGCAATTATTTGCCAAGTTCTCTTCTGGATATTCACTAAACAGTTTCATGTCTACATCTTTTACGTTGGCCCACCAGGAACAGAATTTACACTCAACATTTCTCAGTCTCCTTCTTGCATCCATGATACCAAATATAGGATGTTTCCAACTCAAATTTCACATTCACACATTTCCTTCTCTTCACTGCAGTTTAACATAGAATCAATTCTAAAAACGCCCTTAAATAGTCTTTACTCACTCTTGAGACATAGCTGGGTGTAAACGGCAGAGTCAGCAACAGTAGAGTCCACAACAGTAGGTGCAAAATATTAAGGTTTCCCAACCTCGGCACAACTGACATTTGGGGCCAGATGATTCCCTGTCACATGTGGTGGTGGTGGCAGGGTGTCCTGTGCATTGTAGGATGTTTAGAAGCAACTATAGCCTCTACCAACAAGATCAGAAGCAACCTATTCCCCAGTATGACAACCAAAAATATCTCCACTGGGAGCAAAATCACACGTGGTTGAGAACCACTGGTCTACCAATCCAATTTCTTAGATAAGCTGTAGCCGATTTCTTCATACACTGCTTATGGGGAATCTACCAGGTAGGCTGAATTAAATAAATAGGACTAACTCTTTATCACACAATTATATAATATTATGGTTCTGAGTCACTTTATTACTGCAATGTGCTTTGAAGACCCCAAGCCAACCGTTCGAATATTCAGAAGAAACCCCATGCTAGATATCTTCTTTTTCCATACCACTCGGACCTACCCATATCTCTCTTACTAGATATTTCTAGTGTCTATTTTAAATTGGGTGTGAAAAGAAATGGCTGGTTTCTCAGCCCCTTATGGAGATTTTGGAAAAGATTATTTGGTATTTCTTCACTGAACACTGAACCATTATGGTTCTGTTTACATTTAAGCTTTCTGAATAATGACGGTTTTCCAAAACTTTTTTTACCCAGGATGAATTTTCAAATTATTTCTTTGAATGTTACCCATTTAACTTTGAAAATCAATCTTTACAATCCCAGTCATACTAGTTCATGTCACTTTAAACCTCTGTAAGAAACTGTTTTGTAATTTTTAACTTATGACATTTAAGTTTTCCACTAAAAACTGTATCTGTTTCTGAGGGGATTCTCAGATTTCTAACCTAGGAATCTATTGGTCTAGTTTCTTCCTTTTTATTATCATTTGGATCTTCCTTTGGAAGATCATCAGATGTATGGCAGAACAATAGAAACCAATTAAAAATACACATACTTGCTCCAGTGGACTTTGCCTTCCAGTGTCTGCATCTCACCAAGGATAGCAAGGAGAAGAGAAGACTTCCCACATCCCACTTGGCCCACAATCATGGTCAACTGACCTAGGGAAATTAAAACAAGGTTAAGAACAGGAGGACATGGAATCCTCTTAGTAAAACAAAACCAAAATACATTTAGAAAGGCTGATGTCTCGAAGTCAATGGCCCACTTTTGGTCTCCAGCAATAAGGTATTTATTTGACATAGCTCCTTTCTCTGATACAAAAGTTTTTTTGAAAACGGAGAGAAAATTCAAAAGATAATAGGTCTTGCTTTACTGTTTCCAACTATAAGGATAGCTGAGATTAATGAAGAGAGCAATGAAATATTTGCCTGAATAATCTCAATTAGTTTTAATTTTATTATTCAGTTCATTCAGGAGAAGGCAGTTTTGACTCAAATTGATAATTGGGTTGAAAGGGATTTAGGTTGACATTAAGACATCTTCTCTAATTTCAGACTTTGATATGCATGTAAAATAGAATAATCCCAACCTATTTTCTATCAGGCAGCTCAAAAATGAATTTTTATTCAATTACCTAGACATTTTAAATAAAAATTATTGAGCATTTGAGCCTTAAATATCTTGAAAACTTTAGTTGTCTTCCGGGATAGAAAATAACTCTCTTATATGGTCTTTCTTTAAATCCTTTCTCAAACAGAACAAAAAATCAACTATCCCATTACTTAAATGGACAAATCAGCAAATGAGCTGGTAACAGCTTATTTGGACAGTGGATAACTTATCCAATGTCTACGCACTCTGTAGTAAAAAGCATTTCCAGCCATTTCCACAATGATACAGTGGCTTGTGAGCTACATGGTGCAAAAAAACAACTATAGATAATGTTTATAATGTTTAAAAAGTCTTTTGTTGTTGTTTGTTGTTGTTGTTGTTGTTGTTGTTGTTGTTGTTGAAGATCAATTATCTTGGATATCCATGGTTTTGGTAATTAACAATTTAAAAACTGAGTAACAAATGACTTACCTGTTGGAATTCGAATATCTATATTGGATAATGTAGCTAAACCACTGCCCCATGAAAAGTAGCCATTTGTGACCTAGAAAAGAACACATAAATTAAATTATAAAACCATGTATATATTTTGTGTTAGAGAATAATTCCAATTAAAAGCATTTTCTCTTTAGAGCATTGAAAGACTTTCAGTACAAGGTAGAACACATAGTGGTGAAATTCTAATTTATAGTTTTAGCTATTGAGAGGTATAAATGAAGAACAAAAAAAATGGAAGTGAAAGGAGGGTCTTTGAATTAGTGATATTATGAATAGGAGGAAAATTACAATTTTCTCTGAGAATCTGGGATTGCTAGATCATTTACATGAGAGCATTCTTAAACAACATTCATCCCCAATATTTTTTAATTGATTACTTTCTCACTGCTAGGCAATTCCCAGAATTCTGGTAATGTAAGTTATAGAGTGGAAATAATGACAAATGATTCCAACAAAATGACTGTTACCAAGGAGGAAGTTTTTGTAATAAAGGAGTTTCCTGAACTGTGTGGATTAATCTCTATTCAATGAAGTTAAAACAAAGAGTAAAAGGAAGAGAGGAATAAAGCACAAAAGTGAGGTAACATCTATTGGTGGGATAAACCCTCAACAACCAGCAAAGATCACAAGACCTGCAGTCATCCAAAGCAATTTAACAGGCATGAAATAGATTTGATAGTTTTAATAGTTACAAAAATGGGAAACAAAAGAGGCACAACAGAACCAAAGGACTGAGGTTGCTTGAAAAGACAAGATTGCAATTTTCCACATAAGTTTTCTCTAGCCTGTAAAATGCAGGACATTGAGCAATATCCATGCATAGATGCACATGAAATTAGTCCTCGAGGAGGGTGGCATGGAAGGGCTGCATTTCCGATTGCTTCACAAATATTTGCTGAGCACCCACTCTGTGTGAGGTGCTGCGTTCATATGGATGTAGGCTACAAAGAAGGTACAACATCTCCTCCCTGCTTGCTTGGAGTTGCAGCCGGCTGAGTAGATTGACCATGGACAGGAGCAAGTATAGTGCCAGACAGTGTGGGCTGAGTAACAAATGGAGGGGACGGGCAGACACTAAGTGGAACAAAAGGAAAACCATTCACGTTTCAAAAAGAAAAACATTGGTATCTGAGATGGGGTTTAAAAATTTTTTTTGGAAGAGGAGGTCTTTGAGCTAGTTTTTGAAAATATATTGAATTACAATGAAGGCATTTGGGGGTAAAGACCTACATATACAAATAGGCGCAGATCAGGAAACTATGAAACATGTTCTGGGAAATAAAGACTAGAGCTGGCTGGGTCAGAGGTTTACGATACTGTGGCTAACTGACAAATGATGCTGCAAGAAATTAAACAGCCTGAGTAGCCTGTTTCTCTGAGGCGCAAAGTGCTGCAAATATGCCTGGTTTTGGAAGCAGGCCAGTGTGGAGCTGAGAAAGGCCCTCCCCGATAATTTGTGTTTTCAGTGAACTGGGAGTGAAGCGTATCTGCAGAGAGAAGAGGTCAAAGGGGACATGAAAGGAGGTGAGAAGACAGTGCTGAAAGCAGAAGAGCCGTGGGAAGCTGTGGAAACAAATGCTGACGGGAGGCACGCAGAGGATCGCCAGGAACTACTGAAGGGCAGCAGAGTGGGGAGATACTAAATGTGTGGCTTTGCCAACGGGCCCATTGTATCTTTCTTCCATAGTGCTCGGTGGTCTGTTTCAGGAGTGTCGCAGGCATGATGTTGGATTGATTATGGAAAGTGCTAGAAGACTGAGGGAAAAGGAAGGGGCTTAAGTTGCTGGAGGTCTCTCTCGGTAAGGTTAAAAAGCAATGTCAGCAAAGGTGAGGCCTGAGAGAGCTGCATGTAGCGTTCTGTTGTCAGTGTCAATGCCTGACACAATATAGAGTTTAAAATTTCGGAGGAGCGGCAGTTCCCGACGGTGGCCAGGTGTGGCCTCAGGCAAAGTTGTAGAAATGGAGAGCAGAAGAAGACATTTCTGGGCTGGGATACTAAAGAGCTGTACACTTGTAAGGTTAAACCACATCCATGCATGGCACCAAATAAGCCAGAGGGATGGACAGGGAAACAGGCACCCAAGTCTTCAGCAACAGTGCGGGGTGATGATGAGGTCCTCTAACAAGACATGTGAGAAAGGTAGACAATGCCAAAATTTCACAAAGTTGTGAGAGATGAAAAGATATGGTCTGAAAGCAGCAGGGAAGGAGCTGGAAGAATACAGTATTGCTACACAGAAGTAAAAGAGGAAACTACCTCCTTTCGAGAAGGATGATGGAAAAGGGTCAAAGTTAATCTCTCCTGCGGCAATCTGCACGTCCACTTCCTCCTGCCTTTTACAAAATAGTCTCATGTCTCCACCAGGGTTAAATCCTAGGCTTCCCTAAATAGTCGTTTGACCTTGGAACACCAGGCAACGTATACATCTTTGCAAATGTCCATAAAAGGGTAAATACAAAAACGATCATCATAGCCTAGTTTGTGCAGAGGGAAGATGGAGGCAAAGCCAATGTCCATCCCTAGGGGTAAGGAAAATACAGTGATGTATACTAGAGAACACGGTAGTGTTGTAAGAAGGAGCAAACCATTATGAAAACGTTCCAGGAGACTGAGAGTACATAGATGTTCATTATGTATTTTACAAGGATATGAGTATATTTAGGCACACATATTGAGCCCATTAGAGCTTGTACCATAATGGCAGTGGCACAGAATAGGAGTGGGTTTCAGAGATAAGGGGAAAGAATGTATTAAAAGTATAGGAAGGAACCAGACAGATGCAAGTTACCTATTGCATGATCCATTTATGTAAAATATCCAGGATAGATAAATCCACAAAGACAGAAAGCAGATTGGTGGTTGCCAGAGGAAAGAAAGAGGGGTAAGTGGGGAGTGACTGCTTAATCGGTATGGGATTTCCATTTGGGGTGATGAAAATATTTTGCAATGGGAGACAGGTGCTGGTTGCATAAAATTGTGAAGGTACTAACTGCCACTGAGTTGTTCACTTTAAAACAGTTAATTTTATGCTATATGCATTTTACTTCAATTAAATAATTTTTAAAAATTAAAGGGAGGACATTACACAGACCATCGTCCATTTCCTCCTGCTAAAAATAAGTTAAAATGCTGAATAAAATGTAGTTTGTAAAGAAGATCATTAAAAAAAGGAGTAAGGAAATACCAAGTCCAAATATAAAGAAAAGGACAAATTCAGAGCTGTTAAGTCCTGAAGCACCTAGGCCTCTTTCCCACAAAAGGGAAAAGAATAGCTAAGATATTTTGGAAGAAAAACAATAACATATAAGAACTTGTCCTAAAATATATCAGTGTTTATTAGAAAGTTATAATGATCATAACAGTGGAATCTGAGAGAGAGAAACCAATGGAAAAAAAATAAATAGAGGCCAGCAATCAGTCCAGACATATAAAGATCCTTGAAGTGTGGACAAGACTACACTGACTGTCGGTGGGGACAGTGACCAGTATGAGGGACTGGGACAACAGGATGTCATATAAAAAAGTAAATCAGACCTTACTCACTGTGGAATGTAGTAAAGTTACTGCCACTAAATTTACTACTGCTAAATTTCAACCAAAATTATTTGTTCCTTATTTCCCCACTATATCACATCCCAACTTCATACCAAACACAAGGAGGGATCCTAGGTCGATTCCAGAGCTGAAAGTGAAATGTGTAGCTTCAAAGACTTTAGAAGCTAATATAAATCATCTTCTTGACCTCTGGTAGGGAAAGTTTTCTTAAACGAGACAAAAAAAAAATCAGTCATAAGGGAAAAGTTATATAAACCAGACTACACTAAAATTAACAACTTCTGATATGATAAAGCCAAGCTTTAAATGGAAGAAGAGTTCTGTAACATATAACTGCCAAAATAGCTGAAGTATAAAGTATAAAGAAGTAGTCCTTGGCATTTTTTAAAGGGGGAGGGAACCAATAAGCTGGCAAATCACAAAAGAGGAAATCGAAACCCACATGGCCAAGGTATACATGAAAAGATGCTCAACCTCGGTAGAAATCAGAAAAGTAAATAAAAGTAAATAAAAACCACAAGCTACAATGGCACCTCCTCATGATACAAACTTTGGCAAAATATTGGAAGCCCTAGTGAAGACGCGGAGCAACCGACCCTCTCAACAGCCCTTGGTGAAAGTGTCCATTGGCACAACCACTTGGGGAAACTCTTTCCCGTTATCTGGGAAAGGGGAGGATGTACAGACCCCATGACCCGGCAGTTGTTCACAATAGCCCCAAATGGGAAAATAGCCAAAAGCCCATCAAAAGTAGAACAGACAAAGTTCGGCATATTCATACGTTGAAATGCTACCTGGTCATGAGAACGAACGAGTCACTTGACGATCTGGATTAACTAGACATCCATAATGAGCAAAAGAAGCAAGATGCACACACATCCATGCACACATTTAAACTTAACTGAAATATGTTTTTAGGGAGGCATGCATAACAGGGGTAATCAAGGATATGATGACCATAAAAGTCAAGGTGGCGACTGTTTCTTGGAGAGATAGGAGAGGGAACAGCAAATGTGTGTGTGTTGGGAGGACCTCAGAGGGAACCTGTGATGTTCTTTTCTTGCTGGTTCCATAGGTGTTCACTTTTTCATTAAATGGTTCATGTATATTTTATGTAGTTTTCTGGAGGCATGTTCAATTTCACAATAAAAAACAGATTTCAAAAAGACAAATGAGTTATTACCAACTCGAGAATTTCCCCCATGAATAAAAACTTAAAGACTTGACGGTGGGCCTGAAACTGCAGTGCCCATTGCTAAGCAGTTTTTCAAGTTTTTTGTTTTTGCTTTTTTTTGCGGAGTTTTGTTTTGTTTTGTTTTGGTGCATGAAAGGTCAACTTTAAAAAAAACAAACAATAGCCTTGGTATTTTTTACATTCAAAATAAAAACAAATTTAGTAAGGCACATGGGAAAGATATATTTTTAGATTCCTACTATATTGAATAGAAAATGTCAATTAAAAAAAAGACTGATCCTGTTTCTGCAGTCACGTGTCTATTACTCGTTACGTGGGCATAATTGGAAGTACGAAGCACAGAGGGCCCTTCATCGTCTCTCATTCCAGACTTTTCATTAGCCCAGTACTTTACATCCTATCCACGCATTATAATTGTTAGGGAACTACTAGAACTATTGTCTTTGATGATGCCGGGGTCATATTCATACACACAAACACACACTGTTAAAAGCTATCTGGGAGATCTTAATGTACAGCCATGGTTAAGAATCACTAAAGCTCTTTAAAATTTACACGTGACACTTTTTATCCTCGAAACAACCATGCTAAAATAGCATTCCCGCCTTAAGAAGGGCAAACCATAGCTCAGAGAGGCAAAGTAATTTGCCCAGATGTCACACATCAAGTCAATGGCAGAAGTTGGGTTAACATTTGCTTATTCCGTCCAATCCCACATTTGCTCCAACTGCTAAGTGCCTACTGTGGGCCAAGTATTTTGTCAGGCAGATACAGAGGGAAGTAGCCCGCAGCTTTAAGATACTCCTCCATGCCTCAGTGTGGAGGCTCCCACTCTCTGACTGGCCTGGGCAGCACAGGTTGCTGGTTAACCCCAGCAGTCCACACAGTTTTCTTCAAAAGGGATGATCTCCAGGACCTGGCTGCACCGATGTCAAAAAGCTCTTGACTGCTCAGGTGTCTGTTCCTGCACAGCAGCGACCCCTCTTTGGGGGTCAATCCTCAGCTGATTATCCCCTGGTGGCCTATTCTACCTAAGCACACTTGCTCAGAGAGTACAAAAGGCTGTTTGAAATGGGATCAAAGGACTACTGGGAACCCGGTGGGGGGCGGGGGAATGCTTGCAACACTGACCTAAGCCCCTCTCGGTTGAAGACAACTATGATCTGATTTATTTCCTTAAAACCTGTATTTATAATATTGGTATTCTCTATAAATCAATTTACTAGGTAGAGGAACGTACGAGCATGAAAGGAAATACGTTGGAGACTAGCTTCTAACGCGGATTCAGAAGAAAGGCTCATGCTCCACTTATTAAAACAGAACTGCTGGAGCAAGAAATGTGGTCAGGAGGCAAGGCAGAACTGACACTGAAATTCATCAGAACACTTTTGAAAACGTTAGGAGGGTTGGTGATCACTGTAAAGAGACTTTACAGACCCGATTTAGGACACTTTTACAGAACTTCACCATAAAATAGTAACATAAATGTTTCTAGCCATGCAAGAATCCAGGAAATAAAATAACCTTTATTGCAATATCCTCGGTCTCTACAGGACGTAGACGCCGGGTTGATTGCTCATAGCTGTCCAGGTGATATCTTCCAGGCTGCTTCCTGTTTATAGTTTTCGGCTGCTGCATTCCAAATGGGGGGAAAAAAAAACACAAGTTGAAGCTTTATGAAAGAAAAAGATGTTTTACTGAACATTAACTCATATTGCTACTTCGCCACTGGAAATTCCAAGAAAAAGAAAGAAGTAAAGTGAATGTAATATTTTAATTCTTTCAATGGCTTCTCCAAAAAAAAAAAAGGCAAATAATAACAAAGTGCATTAAGCTTATCATTTTAAACCTAATTCACAAGTCTCTTTAGAAAAATAAAAACACAAAGATGTGATTCTTGCAATGGATGGAGTTGAAAGTGTTAACCCCAAACTAGGTTTTGGATATTCCTTGTCCAGCTCTCCCAATAAATATACCCAGTCTGTGTGTCAAAAGGCAGGCAGACTAACTCAGGTTCAACTAGAATCTACTTGGGAGGCCACTGAGCTTGTAAATGCTCCAAGAGTACCTTTTTGATCACCCTTTGAATCATGAGGATTTTGAATCTCATACACTCACATAACTCAGATTGGGCTACACATCACCCAAGGATCCACTGTGGAGTGAGAAAAAGCATAAGGATCTCAGAGGTTTTTTTGGTCCAAATATGTATATATATATTGTTTCTTAAGTATATAAACATATAATGCTGATGTAAGTATAATAGAATGATCTAGTCTTTCACAAAAATGTTATAGCATTGTTCCTGGTCAAAGGACTAAAGTATCCAACAAAGAGGATGCTAGCTGAAGTTGGACAGTTTTCCCATACTTAAAAGGAACTTAAGTTAGGTCATAGAAATAGAAATTTGTTATTCTCTAAATCTGACTTCAATGTCATGCAGTAGAGACAGATGATTAAAGAGAAGGTAGAAAATTCAGCTCTGTAAACCTCTAATATAGCAAAATTTACAAGCTCAAAATTTGTGCCAGGAATCTAGTGACCAAATATTTCAACAAAAAAAATTATCTGTCTTACTTAAATACCTTGTAGATTTTATGAAGGCTAAGTAGTAATATACTTTAAAACTGTTAAATTACCTATAAAAGCAAAGTAGTCTAAAATTGTGAAACTTTTTTTTTTCTTTTGGCCTGGAATTGCAGGTTTAGCTTTTTGAAAAATCCACTGACTTCTACTATGGGAATTAGAAATGTCCTCAAATAATCAGTAATTTAATCCAAATAAGATATTACCCTTCCAATTTCCATCAATTGTTATATCAACAGAACATCAAATTATCAAATAGTACATTGCTAGGCTACGTGTAAATAAATACACAGAAATAAAAGGTATTAAGAAGAGCTAACATTGGTTTTGTCACATAGAAAATAGTGAACACTGGGCGCCTAGGTGGCTCAGTTGTTAAGCGTCTGCCTTCAGTTCAGGTCATGATCCCAGTGTCCTGGGATCAAGCCCCACATTGGGCTCCCTGCTCAGTGGGAAGTCTGCTTCTCCCTCTCCCACTCCCCCTGCTTGTGTTCCCTCTCTTGCTCTTTCTTTCTCTGTCAAATAAATAAATGAAATATTAAAGAAAGAAAGAAAATACTAAATGAATTTTAACCTTAAAAAAATGGAGAGATTGTTCCTGAAATTTTTAGTTCTGTTTTTCTTTTCACAATCTCACAGATGACCCTGGAAGTATGTTGCATGAGATGTAGAAAGTCGGTATCCTTCAAGCTAAGTGTATCTTTCTCACAAGATGGTCTATGTCTTCACATAAATCCTGTCTTCTAGAGTCTTTAATTCTATAGTACTATTGCCCCAGAGGTCCAAAAGGAATGACGTCATGTTCTTCACAAAACTAAGAGGAGGGTGGGAGGAAGAGACGTGTTGACAGAGATTTGAGTTGGAGTTCCACAGATGTAATTTGAAGAGACTTTGGCTCTAGAATGTCACTAATTCTCCATGGAGATTCTACAGCCAAAACCACTTAACTCAAAGCTTTTACAGAATACATAGCATCTTAAACTCTCAAGAAGAAGTTTCCATTAGTGTTATTTTCAAACACACAGATTTTTTCACTCCATTTTAAAAAGTTTGTCGTTTGTGGTTTGGCCCATCAGCAGTGATGAATGACCCTGAAAGACATCAGAAGTCCAGTCTGGTTTCAATAACACTCAAGATACTGAATACATTTGAAGGGGATTCTTTTTTCCTTCCAAAAACCTTTTCTCAGTTCAATTTTTCTTCTATCCCTCATCCCATACAAAAAGTTCTTCAGATTTCCCTAACTCCACAAACTTAACCTCCTACATCCCCAATTCTTGAGGTCATCCACTCTGCTCATCTCCACATTTCTGAAAGATGACCTAATAAATTCTTCGGTAATCTCCTATAATCCAAAGGATGACAACGCTGGTTCTTATCAAGTACTTGACCTTCCTGCTGTCTCAATGTATAGACACTCTATAATGCATTCTTGTCTTTGTGTCCATGTCCACACAACAGCAAACCATCATTTTGAGGCATGGTTATCCCAGTGTATACAAGGCATGAATGGTAGCTCCTTCTTAGACAAAATCACACTGGCTCAATACAATAACAGAGGGTAAAGTAAAACTCCAGAAAAGCAGAAGAAAACAGCAGGTCTAAACATAGCTGAGTAATCATCTCAACTGTATTTAGTAGTTTTAAACATGATGTAGTGAAAAATTTAATATAGACTGACTTCCTGGTAAAAAGACTTTCCAAGCCTCAATTAATTCAGTCAGAAAATTGTGCATGCAATTTTGTTTGGTTACAAAAGTAGTAAATACATTCATATTTTGTCTAATAGTAACATGAATAATATTAATTATAACATGACCCACTTTAGAAAAGCATCTAATTTAATGTTATGAAATGTACATATTAATTTTAAAGACTTTCTTTAGACTTTTTCAGACACACCTTTCAAGAAAGTGATGTGATCCAATCTCACTGATTTAACTATCTAATGGCTAATCCCTCTTAAATTTACCCCATCTCCAATGCTGACTTCTCTTCTTAGATGTCAATGAATATCTCAACATTATCATGTGCAAATATATCTTTTGATCCTACCTCAACCCCCACTAACATCTTGGCCTCCCTATTCAGTCTATCAGCAAGTCTTTACCAACTCAACATTTTAAAAAAGTACACTGAATCTACTCACTTTCTCATGATGCCCACTGCAACTGCCACAAAACTAATTCTAACATCATCATTTCTTGCTCATGTTATTATAATAATCTTTTTACTGATCTGCCTGTTCTACCCTTGTTCCCACTGATTACTGTCAACCCAGTGGCTCAGTCATTAAGCACCCAACTCTTGATCTCAGCTCAGGTCTTGATCTCAGGGTCCCAAGTTCAAGGTTCACGTATAGATAGGTAGGTAGGTAGGTAGGTAGATAAGCAAAATTCTATTAGTCCCCACTTTAAAACCCTCCTATGGTTTCCTACTGCATGTCAATACAATCCAGACCCTCAATCCTTGTTCTTACCTTGTCTTATCTCTCTGTTCTTCACCAGGCTTCAACCAACGTGTTTCTCTGTTCCTTGAGAACAACAAATTCATTCCCACCTCAGGGTCTTTGCATTCTTCCCCCAGTCTTTGCTGAACAGGTATGTATGTACTCTCTATTCAGGTCTCAGCCCAAATGCCAGCTCTTCAGAGGTGGCCTTTCTGGGCAATGGTCACTAGCTTCCAGTATCCCAGTCATTCTCTTGTACCCTATTTTATTTTCTTCCCAAAATGAAATATCTCACTTTTTAAACTTATCATCTGACTCCTGCCTTAAGAAAGCTAACTGTGACAGAGAGGAGTCTGTGTGCCTTGTTCACAGCTATATCCCTGAAGTACAGGGTAGCCAATAAATCTAGAAACAGGCAAATATATGGTACATGTCATCTTACATGTAATACATGACAAAATGATATTGAACATGTTTCCAGGCTGTATGTAGCTATTGAGTAAATATTTCTGTAATGGATGAATAAACTGGTTCTGGACTTACAAGACTCGGGTTTTAATTCTGGCTCTGCTACTAAGTTTATGACTTTATTCAAGCCACATAATACACAAACTCAATATATTCAGTTTGAAGATAAAAATAAGGTAATATAATTTATATTGAATCAAAAGATACAATGCATCAAAAGCACTTTTTAAACTAAAAAGTATAATACAACTAAAAGGTATTAAAAGAATATGGTGTGGGAGTTGGTAAGCTTACTTAGTATTATTATTACATAAAGTTTTGGGCAGAAAATGTTTTAATTTTTTTTCAGTTGAACATGTGCTGTCCCTCTTGGAATATTTCTTTGATGATTTCTAATGACAAGCCTTATACATCTGTTTGTGCATTTTAGACTATTGAGCTTTGTTATAGAAGCAGGTGGCATTTTTCTTTATATAGGTTAAAAGTGGAGCTTATAATTTCTTCTAATCGCACTGATTTGAAATCATCCGGTCTTGGGCCAGTTACCTATTCACAGCTTCAATAATAAGAAAAAGCACTTACCACTCCAGTGTGCTTCTTACAGGACTCAAAAGGAAGAGAACTTTCACCAGTTCGCCAGCTATCCTCACCAATCTCATCACTCAAGAGAAACTCATTCAGCTTTTGAACACTGCAAAAATCAACAAAACAAAAAAGGGGTTAAAAATAAACCACCACCAACGAAATTCTACGAAAATAAACAAGCATTTCCCTCACTATCACGTTGAGCAAGCCACCTCTGAGAGTCATTTTTCAAGACCAACTGGGAATTCAGCTGGGAGGAACAAGCATCCTAAGTATATTGCCCAAGAATGATAGACTCCCAGGACCTGGGACTTGTCACTACTTGAATGTAGCCAAACTCTTTGCATCTTTTTTTTTTTTTTTTTTTTTTTGCAATTATGTGTCTTGTCAAAGACAGTGGAGTTGAGGAGGAACTTAAAACAGAGTGGTTAAAAATAACAATGGGGGCACCTGGGTAGCTCAGTGGGTTAAAACCCCTGCCTTCGGCTTGGGTCATGATCCCAGGTCGTGGGATCAAGTCCCACATCAGGCTCTCTGCTCCGGAGGGAGCCTGCTTCCTCCACTCTCTCTCTGCCTGCCTCTCTGCCTGCTTGTGATCTCTGTCTGTCAAATAAATAAATAAAATCTTTAAAAAAAAATAATGCCAATGAGGGAAATACACACTATTCTAATTTTACAAATGAGGGGAAATAAGTAATAGAGAAGCTAAATAGCTTGCTTAAAAACATTTAACATATTAATACACAGCTCTGGGGTCCGTGACCATTCTGCTACCTTGCTTGAGCACTACACACTATATATATTTTCAGAACCTAGCAGGAAGACGGACCTCTACAGAGTTGCTGTTTGGTGTTGGCAAAGGACCAATAACATCACCCAGAGTTTACCAGAGATTCTCAGGCCCCACCCAAGACCTACTAACTCAAAATACTCATTTTCACAGGATCCAGAAATGCTTCCTAAGCATATTACCATTTGAGAAGCCTGGATCTAGAAGAGCGGTTTGCAAACATCCTTTCTTTTGGTCTGCTTGGGCAGGGCACAAGACTCCTTGGCCCACCTACCCCTCCTATTCTAAGTTTTTCAAACCAGTTATAGAATCAGAAGCAAAAGAAAAGAACCAGAGAAACAACAACATTGTTTGAAAGCATCCTCCTATAAATAAAAGAATATGTTAAAGAAAGTTCTGTGAAGTTGCAAAAGAATTGCTCCTTTTAGCATGTTAGGATGCCGAAGGTGAGCAAACTAGCTTGGCCCATGCCGCATCAACCACAGGGGAGATACCGCCTACAGTAGGAAACTGGAAAGTAAAGATGTGGAACAAAAAAGGGACTATATTTTTTTTCGTTTGAACCTGTCGCCAAGTTAAGTGCCTCCAAATAGGTCTGCAAAGCTTGTTTCCTGTGTGCATGTGTGTGTGTGTGTGAGTGAGTGTGCATGGCCTCAAATGCCATAGAAACTGCTTCTTGTCACTGGGAACGTAAAGGTGAGTAAATTCCACTGCAGCAACTCTAATTGGCTTCCAAACTTCACTTACAGAGAACTAAAAAAGATAATAGTTTAAGAAGAATTTTGGTTGAATAATACTCCATCTGTTTATACTACATTTTATTTACTTATTCATCCATTGATGGACATTTGGGTTGTTTTCCCTCTTTGGCTACAGTGAATAATGCTGCTACAAACCTGGGTGTACAAACATCCATTCAAGTTCCTGCCACGTTGAGTTTTGGGGGGTATATGCTCAGAAGTGGAACTGCTACACCGTATGCTAATTCTAAGTTTAATTTTTTGAGGAATCACCATACTGCTTTCAACAGCACCTGCACCAGGGTTCTGGAATTCCTGATTCAATAAAACAGAGTTATGATAACATGGATGAACCTTGAAGACATTATCCTAAGTGAAATAAGCCAGGCACAACCCCCACCCCCAAATAGCATATGAGTCCACTACCTCTATGAGGTACCTAGAAGAGTCAAATTCATAGAGACTGAAAGTCAGTTGGGTTTCCAGGGGCTGGGAGGAGGGGCAACTGTTATTGTTTGATGAATATAGATTCCAATTTGCGGAGATGAAGAAGTTACAGGATGGACTGCGGTGATGGTTGCACAGCAATGTAGATGTACTCTGTGACTGAACTATACACACAAACTGGTTTGAATGGCAAATCTTATGTCATGTATATCTCACTGCTATTTAAAAAGGATTTCAGAGGAAAGGAAGGAAGGAAGGAAGGCAGGGAGGAAGGAAAGACGGACGGGAGAAAGGAAAAGAAAGAAAGAAAGAAAGTCTTCCGTTTGCGTACTTTCTTTGTGTCTTTGTCAGCAGATACTGACCATATAGACTGGAAAGCCAGCATTAGAAATGCCTTATGAAATAATGGCCATTTATTTATCTTAAAAGACAGGTATTTGTTCATTACTTTTTAAGTTGAGGTATAACTGACATGTAGTAGTTCCAGGTGTACAACATAATGATCCAGTATTTGTATACATTGCAATCTCATCAGCACAACAAGTCTAGTTAACATTGTCACCATACATAGTTAACAATTGTTTTTCCTGGGATAGAAATGTCTAAGATCTATCTCAAAAGTAGTAGTGAAAGATCTTCTTTACCTTTATAGATTTTAGTTGTCATTCTGTTCTTATATTTTGAAGATGAATTTTAAGGAGCACGGCTTTGCCATTCCAAGGAATACCTTTTAAACAGTCTCATACTATGTCTTTGCACACAAAGGGAAGTCCAGGGGACAGGGTCATTTGCCTTGTGACTTTATGTCTAGCTGCTCCTGGCATATATTACTCAATAAATGTTTGCTGAATAAATCCAAGAAGAAATAAACCAGTGACTCAGCCATTTAAGTAAAATCAGTTGATTCAACTCTCCCTTTCACTTTTCTAGTACCCACACAAATTTTACTAAAGTTTTTATGGAATTAATGAGCCTCATTCTTGCTAAACGTTAAGAAGCAATGGTCTCTGAGCATAACTGGGGCACAGAAAGAACTTTCTTTCCTCTATATAACTCTCCACTTTGGAATTCCAATTACAAGGAATATCAGAGGACCCCAAGATGAATTCTTCTCTGAACCTCCTGTCCTTTCCCTTCCCCTGTCCTCATCATTCTAGGCTCTCTGGTTGAGGGTCCCCAGCACCGGTATTTTGTCCTTTTTTGTTACTATCTCCCTCGTTACATTATGAACTCCTTAAGAGCAAAGATTTTCATCTTCAGGATCCAGCCCAATGCCAAAAACACAACGTAGTAACGTCTGAAGAAATGTCTGGTGAATGAATAAATGGGTAATACAAAAAGCATTTCCTATTCATATGAGGTCCTTTCAGAAATCACTGAGGCAAAGCAATTATGGAAAATGCATGAATGCTGACCAAGGCTGAAGTGATTCCCACCATGCTGCCAGGGTTATATATGGAAAATCCAAATCTGTTTATGTAGCCTTCCTCTCCTTAAAATAGCAAATGGCACCCGTCTGCCTTCCGCATCCTTAGCATCATTTCCAGGCTGCTAGGAGTTTACCCCCCGCCCCCAGCTTCATCCCCTGCCACATCCCACACCAGAACCCATCACCAATCACACTCAACTATGTCTAGTCCTCTAAATGCACCAGGATCTCTCGCCTACTTACTCACCTTTTTCCCCCGAATACATTGCTCTCAGCTTGAAAATGTTTTCCCTTTTTCTTCAACTGACTGAGTCCTACCTATTCTTTATGATCTTATGAAGAAGCCACAGTAACTCTTTTAAATTTTCACTTGACTGTCTACTTTCTCACGCAATAAACTTCAGTGACACTCAAATAATAGGCCATGGTATTCTGCATAGAGCTCTGTAAATACACCATATCGTATTTAGTTTCCCCTCCCGGTCTCTCCATCTAGACTGTAGGTTTCCTGTAGATTTCACTCTACCTTTCATCTTTGCAATTCCTAACACCTTGTAATGTATCCGAAGTATTAACAAGTGCATGTAGACCCACAGAAGATGTCTCTCTGAAGCACAGATGGAGATTAATAAAATGGGAGTAAATTAGCAAAATTGAAATCGGTAAAGTATCTAAAATATTTAGGCAATGAGCTGGGCACTGTTCATATACTGTCTCATTTAATTGTTTCAATTGCCATAAGCAGGTGCTATTGCAGTACTCACTTAATAAGTAAGGCGCTGAGCTACAGAAACACAAAATGACATGCTGGAGGTTGGACAATGAGTACTCTAGGGCTATACTAGGATTTGACAGCAGATGCATTTGATACCAACCAATTTTCTAACGTGCCTCCATCATCTTCCTAGGTCAGTGTTTTACTAATCTCCCAAGTGTTTGGATAATTCATATCAGTCTTTAAGGTTTTAGCTACACATGTTATTTTTTCACTTTTCAAGTTTCACTTTGGGTGTTTAGCTAAAGCTTGATTCTTGGACAGGTGTTATTATATTAATTAGGAATAAGTGACTTTGTTGCTGACAATTATGTGCTTTTCTTGTAAGAACAATAACATTTTTTGTAAACAGGGACCAGGTGGAAGTATGCATACTCTGTAATATCAGTAACAATTTATTTGATCAAAGGTAATTCTCCTGGACCAGCCAAGCATACAGTCCTTTGGGAGGTATATGAGAGAAAGGATACGAAGTTATTTCTTAACAAAACAAGGGATTGGTTTTTACACATTTTACTCTTGGCAGATAACATCTTTGGACATAGATAATGCATTATACATCAAATACCAGAAACCGTCACTGAAATTATTTATAAAAGATGCAACATATCAACTTACATTCTCCTCCAGAAAAGCAAAAACACATATTGTTTTCTTAGAAATAAAGCAAAGTGGAAAAGTGAGGCAAGCATCCTGGAAAATCACTCTAACTCAATATTTTAATATTTTAGATAATAGTGATTTTTCCTACTTCTCCCCATTTCGTGACTCTATTTTGCAAATGTAGACTGGATTATGATATCATAAAACTTCCAGAAAACTCAAACGGTGTGGGGTGTAGGGTTGTAAGGAGAAAACCTGAATCATATCTGCCTCTTTCTTCCGTTTTTTATTATATATACATGGGGTCCCACCCATTGAGCACCACGAAGACCATTTTGGCTAGCAAACTAAACATTTTAAAAAGAAAGTATAGAATTTTCACATAGGAAAGAATTTTACTGGCATGGAATTTTCCTCCATTAGAGAGGTTTGTAAGTCTCTTACAGACATGTGTAATGCAAGTTTGGGAGTATGCTGCATCCCCTTCTAACCCACCAAATCTCTGATGCATTTAAGAGTGAAGCAAAGAACTTATGACTTCCACGGTCCTGAAGAAGAGGTTTCAAAATCAGCTCACCAAAGTCTCCGATTATAAACAGGCTGTTCAGTTTATTGTGGGCCAACTGGCATCAAAGACTGGTCACGGGTTCCCAGGCACAGAAGAAAATGCCAAACCCAGTCAATACTGGGAAAAAGCTCATTTGGGTTCCCAGAACCAGCACACAGTGGGGAAAGGCCTGGCTCCTCTGCTGACTGGTCATCTCTGTAGGACCCACAAATCAACCACTGAGACTCATTTTAGAGAAGCAGGTTTATATACGCTGATTCTATTCGGCCTATGGTTTGGGAAATCTGGAGCTGAGCCCTGAAAACAGACTGGTCTTTATCAAACTGGCAAATGCCTTTCCCTGGGACCTAAAAAAAAAAGAGTGCTATGCAGAAATATACAGTGAACATTATCCACTTTCAACTTCACCAGCATTTACTGCAGCAGGATTGTATACTATGGAGATGGGAGAGCACTCCTAGGTTTTTTTGGTGTTGGTTTTTTTTTTTTTTTCCAAATAAACTCTTTAAGCCCTTTTGATGTTTGGTAACCCCCTGATTTCAGAGAAGTTAGTTAGAACTTATCAACTGTTTCTTATCCCCACTTGAGATACAAAGTCAAATTCCAATTAAAAATGAAACCATGAGAGGGACAGCTATTAAATGGAGAAAATGAAACTAAGGACCAAAATAGCAGACTTTGGCCATTCATCAATTTTATTGTTTGAAGTAGCTTCCCTTCCAGAGCACTGCCTAATTTGGAAATCAGTCCATGTTCCGTATAACTGTTTTAAGAGGCAGAAGAGTAAGAAAAGCAAAGGAGCCAGATGAGGCCAGAGGGTCTGATCCTTAAACTCCAACAGCTCCAGAATTGGTTACCCACGACATAACCTACAGAACAGGACTAAAACCATTCTGTGATACTATTACAACCAAACAGAATTTCAGTTTATGATAATGGACATGCATTTTCCGGTTTTTGGGATTGAGCTATTGTTAAACCAATATAGAAAACTGTCCCAAACTGAAGTTCTGGTATTTTAAATGTCAAATACTAGTGTTCTTCGTAATACATAGCCATTGGGAAAATTAACTCATTTTAAAAGACCTTACAAGAAAAAAATTAATTAAAAAAAGTAAAAGCCCTTATAAGAAAATGTTCAACATTGTTATCAGCGGCAACACCAAACTCCATGTATTTAAGGCCTCCATTTTCCAATTTTCCTTAGTATTGTAACATCTTGACATTTCTTTCAAAGGCCAGGCATTATGACTGTTTATGAAACATGCTGAGGTTTTATGTTTATCAGATCTTATACCATAAGCAAAATACTACTTGAAGACTTCCCTGTTCATAATAAAGTATCAGAAACAGTAGACTGTGACACAAACAGCATTATATAATATAGCATAAAGTTTGGTAGCATACTTATTTATATAACACAAGAAAAATGGTGGGAAATGGTCATTATCATATCACATCTATTTTTATTGTTGTGCATTGTAGGAAACTGTAAGTCTGAGACAAAGTATACACTGGTTAAAAAACTAGAGAAGCATATTTAAAATAAGCAAAATGTGGAGGGGTTTTGCAAAGTATTTCCATTGGCAGAAACCATGAGTGTTATTTAAATTTTTTCCTGGTTTAATTAAAATTAAAACAGTAAATATATGTTGATGGGAACATTGTCCATCACTACAACTGCAAAGATAAACTGATACAGTTTTACTGGAAAATATTATGGCCATTTTCATTAAGAAAATCTTAAAAATTGGGGAGCCTGGGTGGCTCAGTCAGTTAAGTGTCCAACTCTTGGTTTCGGTTCAGGTCGTGATCAGGCAGTCATGGGATGGAGCCCCACACAGGGCTGTGCATTCAGTGAAGAGTCTGCTTCAGATTCTCTCTCCCTCTCCCTCCTACTCACTTTCTCTCCTTTAAAAAAATTTCAAATATGTGTATAATGTTTGACCTACCACTCTTTAAAAGCAACATAGCATTAAGAACCTTAATGAACCCTAGGTTCACTAAGAACCTTAAAAATGGGGGCACCTGGGTGGCTCAGTCGGTTAAGTGTCTGCCTTTGGCTCAGGTCATGATCCCAGGGTCCTGGGACTGAGTCCCACATTGGGCTCCCTGCTCAGTGGAAAGCCTGCTTCTTCCTTTCCCTCTGCCTGCCACTCTGCCTGCTTGTGCTCTCTATCTCTCTGTCAAATAAATAAATAAAATCTTAAAAAAAAAAAGAACCTTAAAAATTCATACCATTCATACAATTGAGCACACACACACACACACACACACCCCAAAAAATAAGCAAGCAAACAAAAAAAAAAACCCCACAAATAATCTAATTAATAAATGGGCAGAAGACATGAATACATTTCACCAAAGAAAATCTACAGATGGCCAAACAGATACATGAAAAGATGCTCAACATCATTCATCATCAAGGAAATGCAAATTAAAACTACAATGCAGTACCACCTCACACCTGTCAGAATGGCTAAAATCAAAAACAAAAGAAACAACAAGTATTGGCAAGGATTTGGAGAAAAAGGAAGCCTCATGCACTGTTGGTGGGACTGCAAACTGGTGCAGCCAGTGTGGAAGACAGTATGGAGTTTCCTCAAAAAATTAAAAATACAACTACCCTACAATCCAGTAATTCCACTACTGGGTATTTACCCAAAGAATGCAAAAACACTAATTCGAAAGGATATATGTGCTCCTATGTTTATTGCAGCATTATTTACAACAGCCGAATGATGGAAACCACCCAAGTATCCATCAACAGATGAATCAATACAGAATATAAGGATATAGATATGTATATATAAGTGCTTACACACACACACATACACACACACACACACACTAAGATATTGCTCAGCCATAGAAAAGAATGAAATCTCGCCATCTGCAACAACATGGTTGCAGCTAGAAAGTACAATGCTAAGTGAAATAAATCCGTCAGAAATAGATAAATACCATATAACTTCACTTACATGTGGAATTTAAGAAACAAAACAAATAAACAAAGGGGGAAAAAGAGACAAACCAAGAAACACTCTTACTTCTAGAGAACAACTGATAGTTACCTGAAGGGAAGTAGGTGGGGAGATGGGTGAGATAGGTGAAGGGGGTTTAGAGTACCCTTATCTTTTTTTTTTTTAAGATTTTATTTATTTGCCAGAGAGAGAGAGAGTACACACAAGCAGGCAGAGAGGCAGGCAGAGGCAGCGAGAGAAGCAGGCTCCCTGCTGAGCAAGGAGCCCGATGCGGGACTCGATCCCAGGACCCTGTGATCATGACCTGAGCTGAAGGCAGTGGCTTAACCAACTGAGCCACCCAGGCATCCCTAGAGTACCCTTATCTTAATGAGCACTGAGTAACGTATGGAATTGTTGAATCACCTGAAACTAATATAACACTGAGTGTTAAATATACTGGAGTTAAAATCTAAAAATTAATAAATTTTTAAAAATGTGGATACTGTTAGAACTAGTATCCCTACTTCCAAAAAATCTGTCTTAAGAAAATAATCAGAGAAAAGTTTAAAGATATAAAAAGATGTTTATCTCAATGTTATTTATGTTAGGTAGAAAATAGAAACACTCTTAAGTGCCCAATAAGGAGGTAATCATTAAATGAGAGTACAGTACTTTAAAACAATGGACTATTGCATACCCAATAAACATCCTGATCTTGAAGAGGGGGAAAAAATAAAAACAATACATGAGATAAGGAGTCAAAAGCTACAGAAATTCAAAATTTTTATTTCAGAATAATAATTATTTTCATTTAAAAATAATTGTAGAAGACTGAAAAGGAGCCTATTCAAATTTTAACAATGGTTATCTCTGGACTGATTTGAATGTTTTTTTTAATACCTTCTCAAACTGACTACCACAAGCATAAATAATTTCTGTAATCAAGCAAAGAATTCCAGACATTCCAGGGCATACCTTATGATGGCTTTGACTGCAAATCTGACCACTGTGGAGAGCAGGAACAACGGGGTGACCAGGATATGAAAGAGAGACAGGGAAGCAAAGGCCTCTGCAGGTTTTAGATTGTTCCCACTAGCATACGCATGGGTCACGAATGTCTGCGCATAGAGAGAAGTTCTTTAGAGCAAGCTGGAGAAAGTTTCACAAACGCTTACATTCAATTTTACAAACCTAACCTATTTTGCTACGCCAATACGTCCATCCTAACTCTGAAAACAATTACTTCACCCAAATTACTCCCTAACAAAAAGATTTGTTATTGATAGTCCTTAATGGCTTACATATCATCCTAGCAGTGAACTTGTGAGAAGGGCAGAGCAGAATCTGTTTACAGATTCGGAAATGGTCTTCTGTCAAATTACTTAGTAGGGAGATAACTGTGAGGTGAACCTAGAGTTCTTAACAACCAATCAGGTTCTATCCAACCAATACTAAATTTTCTAAGAGAAAAAGAAGATGTTCCATTGTTTTAGGGTCCCCATTATGGATCTTTACTAAATGTGCCAACAATCGTTTTCCATGCACACTTACTAAATGTAATTCCAGTTTGTCATTTTAGTTTGAAATGTAATGTACTTTTCTGGTTGTTGAACCAGCACTCTCTTGATGTAAGAATGTCTGGGAACCAGATCATGAAGATTACAACAGTAAGTTCCCAACTACTATTCATTTTGCTCCCCAGGGCACACTTGGCAATGTCTGGGGAACACTAACAGCATCCAATAGCCAGGGATGCTGCTACACGTCCTCATGCAGAGGAGAGGACCTACCAACACAGAATTATCTGGGCCAAAAAGGCTTAGAGTGTCACTGTGGAGAAACCCTGGATTAGAATTATTACAATGGGACTGCAAGAGAAAACTAGCAGAGGTGAAATAATATATATTACCTCCCACACATTCTTGCCCATAAATCATTTCTAAACACTGACTTAGTTCCATTTCTAAAAGCAAGAGAAAGTTTCTTACGGCAAGAACAGCTGCTATGGGAATTGCTGCGTTCATGAAGACTGTGGAAAGAAATAAAATATGTTAGGTTCATTGAACTGTGAAATGTTTTCAGTAACTTTAATTAATCATCTATTATTACTTTAACTTTCCTTAAAGACAGAGAGGACCAAGTGCATTAAATAACATTTTGTACAGTGTCCACAAACACTGCCCTGTTGGTATTTCCTTGTTTAAAGTCGTAGGAGTTCCCCACATTAGTCTGAATCAAAAAATACTTCTCTTTTTTTAACAGAGTTTTTAAAAAAATATTTTATTTATTTACTTGAGAGAGAGAGAGCACGAGCATGAGGGGCGTGAGGGGCAGAGGGAGAAGCAGACTCCCCACTGAGAAGGGAGCCCAATTTGGGGCTCGATTCAGGCCTGAGCTGAAGGAAGACGCTTAACTGACTGAGCCACCGAGGCACCCCAGAAAATACTCTATCTTACAGAAAAATTATTTTTTATGAACTGTTACAAACTGCAAAATTCTGATGAAATACTCCTTTAATGATACAAATAATTAGAATCCATTCAAATGTGCCTTCCTGAGAGTATTTCCAGCCTATATTTCACTTGGTCCACTAAGCTAACTTAAATATATGAAAACTGAGTTATTATGGTGCATAAAAACAAGAATTTGACTTCCAAAATGACATTTATTTCCAGTTACAGACCTTTTGTTTAACAAAACACCTCCATCTCCTGAGCCCTCTGCCTGTTTGAATGTCTCTTTAGGAACATTCTGCGCTCATATTTGATGAGATGATATGTATAACTGAAACAAGGAAAACTCATCTTTTAGGCTAAAATACTAACATTTAGAGGTTATAGGAAAATTTAAAAGCCAAGCTGATGACTTGTAGTTATATTTTTCATAAACCACAGAGTTCTAGGACCTGAGGAGTAAAAGAGTACGTGAATTGGTGACATAGTGAAAGCTAGAACTGGATTTCCTTGACATGCAGGAGAGAGTTCATCCAAAAACCAACATCAGTCCTCATGACCCACTCTCGTGAATTACCCTCACCACTGTACACAAAGTCAGAGTGTGCTTTTGTGGGTCCATACGTGGCTGGGTTATCAAATCCAAATTCTTGTACAAGACTGGGAATCCAAACACCGCCCTGAGTTTCCTAACGGCACAGATGAGGAGTTACGTTTCTACCTCCATCTTCTTTCTGTGGCTATTGTCATCCTGTTCTTTAAGTGTGTTTTTTCTTTTCCCCTCATCATTATTTATCATTCATTTTACAGTCCACATCTTTGAATAGGTAATATCCCCTTGATGAGGAAGAACAGCAACAACTGCTATTTGTTTGAAAACCATTTCTACAGCAATCTGCACCAGGTAAATGTAGCAGGTATTGTTCCTATACCATTACAAAGATGAGGACAAGAATCTTCAGGTCACACAGCTGGGATACAAACCAATGCAGTCAGGTCTCTCAGACCGCTTGGCACCACCTTGCTCTGAACTAACATGTCACAAGCACTGAGGTATGATAAGAGAGCTTTACATACATTCTCATATTTTTTTTTAATTTTTTAAAAGATATTATTTATTTATTTGAGAGAGAGGAGAGAGAGAGTATGAGAGGGGAGTGGGTCAGAGGGAGAAGCAGACTCCCCACTGAGCAGAGAGCCCGATGCAGGACTCGATCCTGGGACTCCAGGATCATGACCTGAGCTGAAGGCTGTTGCTTAACCAACTGAGCCACCCAGGCAACCACATTCTCATATTTAATGACCATAACTACCCTACACAATAATGAGCAAGCAGCTTGCAAGATTCCAAACTAGGAGATCATAGAGCTTGGATTTAAACCTAGACCTTTCTGGTCTCAAAGCTCTTTGCTCTTGGGATACCGGGGTGGCTCAGTCGTTGTGTCTGCCCTGAGCTTAGGTCATGATCCTAGGGTCTTGGGATCAAGCCCCACATCAGGCTGTTTGCTCAGTGGGGAGTCTGCTTCTCTCTCTCTCTGCCCCTCCCCCTTCTCAAGCTCTTTCTCCATCTCTCTCTCTCCATCAAATAAATAAATAAATATGTTTTTTTTTTTAAAGCTGTATGTTCTTTTCACTTCTCCATATAAGACTCTATCAAAGTGAAGACAAAAAAATATAGTACTGTTTTTTTGCCTTTTACCAATGGATTAAATCTATAAATAGTACACAACAATTTGGCGATGGAAACTAGGAAATTAATAGAATTTCTCTTCCCCCCAGATATTATCTCAAATGGCAAGAATCCTGATTCATAAAAGCAGAGATGAATCTTCAGTTCTACTAGTAAGTGTCCTGTTTAACTTTGCTTTTCAATATTTCCAGATACCACTGATTGAGCACTTTTATGTTTCAGGTACATTTCTAGACACTTGACACACATAATCTTATTTAATTTCTGAAGATGCTTTTAATATTTCCCAGCTTCCTGATGAGAAAACTGAGACTGCCCCCAATACTAACTAAGGCTGTAGAGCTGACAAGTTGTTGAGGCAGGATATCATTTTAGGTCAGCTTGCCCTCTAAGACTCAATAATAAGCACTCTGTTATACAATTGGCTTTTTTTTTTTAATTAAATTTTTTATTTATTTTCAGGGTAACAGTATTCATTGTTTTTTCACCACACCCAGTGCTCCATGCAATCCGTGCCCTCCCCAATACCCACCACCTGGTTCCCCCACCCTCCCACACCCGCCCCTTCAAAGCCCTCAGGTTGTTTTTCAGAGTCCATAGTCTCTCATGGTTCACCTCCCCTTCCAATTTCCCTCAACTCCCTTCTCCTCTCCATCTACCCTTGTCCTCTATATTATTTGTTATGCTCCACCAATAAGTGAAACCATATGATACTTGACTTTCTCTGTTTGACTTATTTCACTCAGCATAATCTCTTCCAGTCTTGTCCATGTTGCTACAAAAGTTGGGTATTCGTCCTTTCTGATGGAGGCATAATACTCCATAGTGTATATGGACCACATCTTCCTTATCCATTCATCCGTCGAAGGGCATCTTGGTTCTTTCCACAGTTTGGCGACTGTGGCCATTGCTGCTATAAACATTGGGGTACAGATGGCCCTTCTTTTCACTACATCTGTATCTCTGGGGTAAATACCCAGCAGTGCAATTGCAGGGTCATAGGGAAGATCTATTTTTAATTTCCTGAGGAATCTCCACACTGTTCTCCAAAGTGGCTGCACCAGTTTGCATTCCCACCAACAGTGTAAGAGGGTTCCCCTTTCTCCACATCCTCTCCAACACACGTTGTTTCCTGTCTTGCTAATTTTGGCCATTCTAACTGGTGTAAGGTGGTATCTCAATGTGGTTTTGATTTTACAATTGGCTTTTTCCTTTCACTATTTTTTATTTTCTTGTGGTGCTCTACAAATCCTATTTACAAAATGCGTGTGTGTGTGTGTGTGTGTGTGTGTGTGTGTGTGTGTGTGTTTTAAGTGGGCTCCATGTTTGGGCATGGAGCCCAATGCAATGCTTGAACTCATGACCCTGAGATCAAGACCTGAGCTGAGATCAAGAGTCAGGTGCTTAACCAACTGAGCCACCCAGGTGCCCCTATTTATAAAATTCACTGCCTCATTTGATTCTCACAGTATATCTGTGATAATGATTTATTATTATTACACCAATTTTTAGATGAGGAAAGTGATGGTTGGAAGTTAGTGAGCACTAGACCATTTACCAGGTGCTTTATATGAGATAATGACTATGAAGCATTTGAATAGCTTGGAATAGAATCAACAACCCAAATCAACATTTGTATCATTCGTTATTTTAATCTTTACTACAGTCCTACATGATAGACATCACCTCATGTTACAGATGAGGAAATTGGGGCTTGGAGGATATAAGTAATTTGGTCAAGGCCACACCGCCAAAAAGTGGCAGAGCTGGGATTTATAGCCAGCTCTATGCAACCCCCACAGTTCAAACTCTTAATCACCAAGAACACTGTACATAACCATATCATAAATCTTACAAATGGTCCAACTGGGAATTTTATACCATTGGCTCAAGAATTCCCACTGCCTATCATAAACATCTGACTCTGTATTTTTACTTTCATCATTTCTTGTTTTTCTCCCCTGTTATCCTCTGTCCTCCCTTCTTTTGTATCTGACTTTCAAAAATCCATCCAAATTTCATGTCTGGAGACAGACAAACTGGATTAACAACCCACCCGTACCATTTAGTAGGTGGATGATTTAAATGAAATTCAAGCTCTCTCCACCTTAAGCACCTACTTAAGCTCTCTCCACCTCAATCTTCTAATATCTAAAATGGAATTAAGAGTAGAACCTAAATCATTGGGATGTTGGGAGGATTAAATGGGATTATATGTGTAAAGCCACTTAGGGCAATAATTGGCTGTGTATCTCAACTTTTTTTATTGTTATTATTTCTGGCTTCATCCATCCTTTTCATGAGTATTTCAGTCCACTGCAGAGAGAAATATACATTCCCCTACCAGGGTCACCAGATTAGAGTACTGTTATATAAACAAGTGGATATCAATCATTCCATCTTCTAGCATTTTGATGTCATATTAGCAGTGGTGCAGAGCTGGAAGAGAAATCTCCTTCCCATTTCATTTCTAATTCATCAGGCATTAGGACTAGAATAAATGAGCTATACAAACCAAATATTTTCTCTAAATCTATTTCACACAAGAAGTATTTATAATCTCTAAGAATTAAAGTAGTTTAGAATTCAAGAGGAAACAATATATTAACTTCCAGCATTTTAATTTGTTCAAAGTCTTGGGAACAATAGAGATAAACAAAACTGACATAAAAACCAGATCAAATGTTAGTGGGAGTTGTTTGGCTAAGTTTGTAAGAATTGTACTAACATAAGCTTAATTTTTCTTGAGAGTACTCAGTGTCACTCTGGGGGAAAAACAATAATTTTGTTAACAGCTGCTTTATAAAAATTAGAGTTGAAGATAAGAGTGCTCCATATTTAAAAGTTCTTGAAAATGTATTGGAAAAGAGGATTTTATGTGAATATAACTTGACTTCTTTCACTCAGAAGTGTTGACATTGCTTCTTCTCAATTTCCAAAAATAGCATTTTAAGTATAATCTTCAAGAAAATATAATATCATAAGCCCCCAGATAGACAGGTAAGACAACTGCAGATAATTTTTGAGGATCTTTGGGGATAAGAAGGTCAATAGCCTGGGTGGCTCAGTGGGCTAAAGCCTCTGCCTTGGGCTCAGGTCGTGATCCCAGGGTTCTGGGATCGCACCCCACATCAGACTCTCTGCTCAGCGGGGAGCCTGCTTCCTCCTCTCTCTCTGCCTGCCTCTCTGCCTACTTGTGATCTCTGTCTGTCAAAGAAATAAATAAAATCTTAAAAAAAAAAAAGAAGAACGTCAATAGCAATACAGTCCAATCAACTTAAGTAAACGAAACTGTTAGCGAAAACCCACTATTCATCCCAATGGTAACTGATAACGACGGTTTCAATCACAGGTACTACACTCATCACCATCCCCATTTTACAGACAAAGAAACCAAGGATTTCAGATGCAAAGTAACATGACAAAAGCACACATCTTCAAAGAAAACAAATTTAGGTCAACCTGACTAAGCCTATGCTAACCCTGTTCTTTAAATTTAAATAGGCTCAGATGGCTAATGGCTATTGGGCAGCACATAAGTAGAGAATGAATGGACTTCCTCAGATGAGTAGAATGTTTCAGGGATCATAACCTAAAGTACATAGGCCACATGTTTTTTGGTGGTCCTTAGAGCAAGGGCAACTTACTAGAGAGTGATGTATAAAGTGCAAAGGTTTTGAGACTGGATAGTTCCTTCATTCTTGTTTCTTCTACACTTTTGCAGAAGATGTGTTCCCAAGCATACAACTTTAGAAGTTTGATGCCTTTCAATATTTCATTTGTTTTCTTCAGTCTCTCTGTAGAATAATCCTATAAAACAAAAATAAAAAAAAACAATGCAAGCTGCATCCAAGTGAATCAAAGGGGCGGAACTCTATGTGTAAGAGACAGGGATGAACCAGGTCTTGATTTCTGCCTGGCTCCACCACTGATTGTGACTTTGAGATCCCCTGGGGGTGGGGGCCTGGGTGAGGGTGGGGGAAGGCAAACTCTCCATGCCTCTGCCTCCAACTCTAAAATGAAGAGTTGAATGAAACGGCCTCAAATATCTTTCCACCTAAAAACTCTTATGTTTCTGTTGCTTTGGGTTAAATAAAAGCAGTTTCTTAAAGTATCACATGATTTTCTTGAATCAGGTCTGCAGATAGTATATATAGACATTTAGGGAAATGACACAGAGACTTCCAGTGGCTCCTCCTAACATCTAACTCATTTTATTCTCTCCTCAGCACTATCACTCGTACTTAGAAAACAATGAATGTAAGGAAAGTTAGTTTGCTTCTTATTTGGGAATGTGAGGGTTGTGTATGTTCACAAGGCAGGTGTTCATGTTGTGTCTTCATAATACAGTTATTGAAACCAAGGCTTTCACCTTTAACTTCAAGAGATTTCTACACACCTCTTCATAAGCTCTTGTTTAAAGCCTAAACTAGATTTACTCATTACTGAGAGTTTGGATTAACTGTAAAGAAATTTTTTACAAAAGCCACAATTTATTCAACAGCTGCAACTTCTACCACCAAGTATTAAAATGATCAGTAAGGTACATTATTTCCTATGAGCTATCAAAAGGAGCAGGCAAGTGGCCCAAAGACGATAGGAGGAAGCAAAAGTAGCAAATGGCTTGGTTTTTATTCATCTTCTGGTCTCTACGGGGTCTTAGATGCCTATCAGATCATTGCTGCATGAGTAAATGAATACAGTATGATGAGCTCAATGAAAGACAGATGTTTGAGGATAGTCATGTCTCCACTTTGTGCCCCTCTTCCTCACCTCACTGTATTCATGCCCTGGATGGACAGTTAGCTCAGACAGAAACAATGAGTAGCCTCACTGGGAGCAGCAGAAAAACAAGTGACAGAAACCACCTGCATGACACACAATTTGCTTGTCACAGCAGAAACCAACTTGGGAAACACTTCCATCGGGGGCAGCATCCCTACATTTTATGCCTGATTCACAGACAGCCTCACTCATATTTAATCAAACTTTATTTCTAAACATCCTGTCAACAATTTTATTATTTGTAAATATTTCTTTAAAAGAAGCCAATTCTTAGTCCAATAAAATGATTTTATGACACGCTGAAGCCAGAAAGGGTCAATCATTGGCTTTGCTTGCTTGCCAAGCTGACCATGAACATATTCAGCCAGAGCAGCGGCCACTGAAATACTTGAGTGTAACTCCATAGATCATCTCATGGCTTGATTCGACTTGAGGGAAATTTAACTTCAGAAACAACAAACCTGATGCTTTATTCATTCTTTGAACCATTTATCCCATGTCAACAATTAACATCCAATGGACTCAAAATACTCTCAGGTATATTCTCTAGACAGGTGATCTAGAAAATGATCCATGCCTCATCACCCCATGGCACTTAAAAACATCAGGAATGTGCCTCTGGTATTTTGAGTCTGAGATGATCAAATCATACATTTCAAATCCACTTTTAAAACAAGTGGGGGTTTTGTTGTTGTTGTTGTTGATTGTTTCCTTTGCTATGGAGAAGCTTTTTATCAAAGAGGCAACCCATGGAATGGGAGAAGGTATTCGCAAATGGCACTACAGACAAAAGGCTGATATCCAAGATCTATAAAGAACTCCTCAAACTCAACACCCAAAAAACAGATAATGTCAAAAAATGGGCAGAAGACATAAACAGACACTTCTCCAAAGAAAACATTCAAATGGCTAACAGACACATGAAAAGATGTTCATCATCATTAGCCATCAGAGAAATTCAAATCAAAAACACAATGAGATACCACCTTATACCAGTTAGAAAGGCCAAAACTAACAAGTCGAGAAACAACAAGTGTTGGAGAGGATGTGGAGAAAGGGGAACCCTCTTACACTGTTGGTGGGAATGCAAGTTGGTGCAGTCACTTTGGAAAACAGTGTGGAGATTCTTCAAGAAATTAAAAATAGAGTTACCTATGACCCTGCAATTGCACTATTGGGTATTTACACCAAAGATACAGATGTAGTAAAAAGAAGGGCCATCTATACCTCAATGTTCATAGCAGCAATGGCTACAGTCATCAAACTGTGGAAAGAGCCAAGATGCCCTTCAACAGATGAATGGATAAAGAAGATATGGTCCATATATACCATGGAGTATTATGCCTCCATCAGAAAGGATGAATACCCAACTTTTCTATCAACATAGACAGGACTGGAGGAGATTCTGCTGAGTGAAATAAGTCAAGCAGAGAGAGTCAATTATTATATGGTTTCACTTACTTGTGGAGCATAAGGAATAACATGGAGGACATTCGGAGAAGGAAAGGAAAAGTGAATTGGGGGAAATCGGAAGTGGAGATGAACCATGAGAAACTGTGGACTCTGAGAAACAAACTGAAGGTTTTGGAGGGAAGGGGATGAGGGGATGTGTGAGTCTGGTGGGAGGTATTAAGGAAGGCATGTATTACATGGACCACTGGGTGTGGTACCTAAACAATGAAACTTGGGACACTAAAAAAATAAAATAAAAATTTTTTAAAAAAACGACATTACTTCTAGAGCGCTGGGTGTTATATACAACTGATGAATCACTGAAATCTACCTCTGAAACTAATATACTATATGTTAATTAATTGATCTTAAATAAAATAAAATTTTAAAAAATTCTTAAAAACAAGTGTTTTTTTTGCAACACAGAAAATACACATTTGCTGCCTAAGAATTGAAATAAAATGTATCAATTTCCAAATTATTCTGAGTGGCATGTATTCATTTCCCATTATTTTAAAAATAAAACAGCTTAGTAGACTTTTCCTAATCAAGTTTCCAAAAGATGTGAACATACCAGAGTGCTTTTCTGAGCCTCTGCCAACTTTGTAGCGATGAAGTACTGAATTGGCGCAAGGAGAACAATGACAGCTGCACCAACCAATGCACTCGATCCAAGTAAATTATAGAGCAGAATCACTCCCATTATGATCTAGAAAGGAAACCATATGGAAAAAGGAAAATGAACCACTGCATGAAAGGAAATCTATTTTGGCGAAAATGTACTATTTCTTCATTATTGATTGATTAATAAATACATGTATTTGGAAGTCAAATCAACTAAGAACAGTTGGGTTTTGCTATGTTTTGTTGGGGGAAAGCTAAGTGGTAGGAATTTATTTTTAGTCTGATGATCTGTAAAACGAGTGTCAAACCAAGTTACTGCATGAGGCTGCAGACTGGTCCCCTGATGCTTCTGACCTTCTAAGACAGTCTTCACATTTTTTTCTTGAAAACGTTATCACCCGCTGTAACTGGCATTCCATATTGTCATGGAGCTCTACTAACTTTTCCAGGTAGGAAGGATGGAAAGCAGGAGGCAGCATCATAGTGTAAGTGAGCCCTGGATGGCTGTTTGCAGACTAAAGGAATAATTTGAGCTCCTCACAGCCTCAATGACCCCAGAAGTCACTTGATGACAAGAAGGCTAAGCTTAACTAAAACTACCAGAAAGCTAGAGTTGGTGGTGCCCCGTCATACCTCACTTCCCTTTTTATTTCCCCAAACCCAGGGTTGAACCACTTAAGTCAACCCTCTCTGGTTTGTCACTTTCTTCTTCTTCCTTTAAAAACTTAGGATTTGATCCCACAATCTTTTCTCCCTACTTTTTTTCCTCCAGTAGCTCAGTTTATCATGGCTGAAAATGTCAACTAACAAAATATATCCGTGTAGTTAAAGCATTAAATCCTTGTGTGTTTGCCAATGATAACAGCTTAACAGTGGCCTTTTGGAAACAAGTGCACATATTTATTGCCTAACCAATTGGGCTTTTTAGGGATTCCAGTCAAAATGAAAGTTTCCTTAACGTCACTCATGATGCAGTCTTTCAGAGGAAGCCTAGGATTTGGGGTGCATTTTAAATTACATCATATAGGCAGACACCTACTTGACCTGTGTATAAGTACATATTAATAAAAAGAGACCGAGTATATTTTAAATCTTTCATTGTGTCATGCACAGTGGATGATATACATTTTTATTTGGCTTGGATTTCCATTTAAAACTAAAAAGGCCAACAAAATTTTAAAACTACCATATCTGTATTATTGTATGCATTTTAATAAACATGGCACAGAGGGACAAAGGTGACAGACTGGTTTGAATAAGATCTACAGTTTAAGCTCTATCTACAGGATGCAAAACTCGAGATAACTAAAAATATTCAGCATCACATGGAAGAAAGAGCTGAAAACATTTCTTTTGCTTTTTTTACTCAGTTGGTGGGGAGCAGGGGTGCTGCATCTTTGTTAAAATGCTATTTTCCATTAAAAAAAAGCTAAATTGCCCTCCAGCTTGTTAGTGTTCCTACCACCTAATAAAGTTTGACATTTTATAAAACATCAGCTATTGAAACTATGGAATGGATTACAGCAATTGTTCTACTTTAGACATGCTATGAGAATCTGTCAAAATGAACGGGGTCAAGCCTTGGCTCTGTGAATTGCCTGAATTTGGTCAACAACAGTAACAGCTAACAAATACTGGATGCCCATGAAATGCTAGGCATTATGCTGCATGTGCTACACATATTAACTTAATCTTGACAATTCCAACAATTCTATGAGGCAGATATTATTATCATTCCCACTTTAAAGTTGAGGAAATGAATGTTTTGAGGATTTAAACATTTGTACAAACAGGGTAGAGCAGATATTTGAACCTAAGCAGTAGAATTCCACACCCCACTTTCCTAACTTATGTCAGAGTTCTGAATCTCTGCTTTCTTTCTATAAAAAGAGTATAATAACATCAGCATATTTAAAAAGCTTGCCCTTTACTGAACTAAGTATCTCCTACTCCTTTTGTTTTGTTTCCTGTGCAAATGAGATTACTTATATTGATCTACCTGAACAGGCATTGCCCATAGATTGGGACACAGGAACAAGAACCACATAAGTTGATTGGTTTCAATGGCAACCAAGTTATTGATCTGTCCTAGGGTCATCTCACCCATGGATAAATTAGATGTAGACAGCCTAAGGATTTTATTGTATATCATCGCCTGCAAAAAAGAAAAACAAAAAAAGTACTTGAAGCTCTAAACTTAATCAACACTATATTTATTCACTGTTATTGAAAAGATAACATTTTAAATTTTTCTGGAGAAAAAGGAGGGAAAAAACCTAGAATGCCATCTTCTTAAGTCAACCACTCTCTTCATTTTAGCATAGTTACTGTTCATCCTCAATTACATACAAATTTAATTTTCTGGCAATATAATCAAAATGTATACTCAATTTCAAACATAAGCTCTAGAACAAATTAAAACAGAGATAAAGTTTTTAAAAGTTTTTTCTATTTTTCTTTTTTCTTTCTTTCTTCCTTTCAGCAGCCTCCACACCCAGCATGAAGCCCAACCCAGGCCTTGAACTCATGACCCTGAGATTAAGACCTGAGCTGAGATCAAGAGTCGATGCTTAACCGACTGAGCTACCCAGGTGCCCCCCAAATTCTCTTATTATTACAAAACATTTTAAAAATTCTGGGGGTTACTAATTAGCTCTGTTTCTTTTATTAAGCAGCTCCTAGAAATGTTGTAGTATCAGAGTAAAAACAGAATCGTGAAAAACAAAATTAACTCCACTACACTTCTATCATCGGATGGTATATGGCATTTTCAAAACACAAAGATCGTTCAAAGCTTGTACATACCAGCAGAGCTCCACGGAGGTTAATGCCAGTCTCTATGGTTACATAGTAGGAAGCCTGCAAAAACGTCCTTTGCAGAATAAGGGCCAAAAAAAGAAGAACTGCTAGTACATAAGCATTTTCAAGAAATTCCTTTGATGAAAGCGTTTCTGAAATCTTGTCCCAAAAGAAAAAGACGTAAATTAAAACTGCTCTTTTCATATGCCAGGGGTACAGCTCACATCTAACAATGAGACATGATTTTTAAAAGTAAAAACTCAATGTCTTTATAACAGCAGTGAAATGAGCCACAACAAGGCAATTTTGGCTTTTCTTCATCCTGTCCACAGATACAAACTCAAACTAGTTCAATGCATAAAATCCCAAATTGATCATTAAGATTGCTGGAAATGCCAGATAATAGAAAAAAGGTACACATTAATCTTTAAAAACTTGAGTATATTTTCTGCAAAGATACATTATTCCATCTTGAGATGTAGTAACTGAAGATCAAAATTAATTTAGACTGCAATTTTAAAGTAGAAACCACAAAACTGGTAGTTGGTCAGCAAGACCGCTAATACAGAAATACAACTTCTATAACTTTGCTAATTAAAATATTATTAAAATTATTAAAGTTATTAAAATAACTCCACATAGTTGACTTAATCTTATTTTCGTTTATCTTAATTTGTATTAACAAAATAAATTATAAGCTATAAAATATGTAATGTGGTTATTGACATTGACACTTCCAGGGACAGGACACAACTTATGAAATTGAGTAGGACTATGACCGAAGTCATCATAAGGACATACAAAACTGTTTTTTGATTGTAACAATAGTATGTGGTAACTTGTTAGTTAGAAGTGAGGGGAAGGTAACACTCAAATAAGTACATCATGTCAATCTGGGTAATCTTCATTTTTTACGGTTTAGATCCATTAACTTCTGTTTCTGGTCCCTTCCTCTTCTTTCATGAGGATATACAGAAATGTGTAAGATCTGTTCCTTCTCAGGAAAATGTGTGGTTAATACATGTAAGGGAGAGAGATGATAGAAAAATTCTATGTGGAATGTATGGAATGTAATCAGGTTTATAGGGGTAAAACATCACAAAAGTGCGTTCAATGGTGAAAATATCTGGTTCACTTTCATAATAATTGAGCACGAGTATGTGCAAGTGACACATTGTGAACATAAATATTAACAGTTCACAGTCCTTCTATTTAAAGGGCTTACCAACTAGAAAGATAAGAATATCCATAAATAACATGCTTCATTTAAAGAACATTTATAGCAAGTGCCAAATTGAAATAAACAATGTATTGGATAGTACAAAGAAGAGTCAAATACCAACCAGAACAATCACAAAAGCTTCACTGAGGAGGTGGCATTTGATGTAGGCTTTGAGAATGCATGAAATTTTAGTAAGTGAAGAAAAAAAGGACAGAAAATTAGGTTGAGGGAACAGAAAAGGAAAATTGATGCATAACTAGACTAGAGTTTCTATCTGTGAACCTAGAGAAATCAATTCTTACAAAGAAATTGGGAAGTTCATGATGAGACTTTCTTAAGAACAGTTAATAAAAGACTATATATTTATAACAGCAAATATATAGTATTTTATATTGTATGGCCCCCCAAAAGTAGCAGATTTTCTAATAAAAATATTATAATGTGACTTGCCCTGATCATAATGTGAAACAGGGTGATGCCTTTTATCATATAGGAAAAATGTATAGAGTACAAATCACATTGCTAATGTGATTGGTCACAGCCTTCCCTAATGTACTCATGCTGAAAGTTCTTCAAAGGGTTGCTGAAAAGATCACAGAAAATAATCAATGTGAAAGTTCTGAGCATGGCTTCTGGCACATAGTAGATACTCATTAAATGTTTATAGGCTCTGAATCTGAGAAATAATTTTGTTGAACAGATCCATTCAATGAATGCATAAACATATAATTTTCTCTACAAGGGAAATTATTGTTTTCTTCCTTTTAAATGCATTCAATTCTCTGTAAATAAGCCTGGTTGAACTGTTCAAATAACTGCATTAATAAAAAGGAACACTTACAATGAAATCTGCCAATAATATGTTTCCTTTCAGAAGCACCACAAACTTACCCCTGTTGTGTTATTTGTCCCATTCTGGGTTTCGTTCACACGCTGAACTATTCCAGAAATACAGAGAGGTCCAGCAAAACCCAGTAAGTCTGCAAGATAACGGAATGTGCTACTAAGTAGAATGGGTCGCCCAAAAGCTCTGTACATTGCTAGCCATATAGATGGAGTCCGGTTTGGATGATCTGCTACTTTTTTCTGAAAGAAAGGATAAAAAGCCCAGATGAACCAAACTAAAAATTCAGCACAGCGATTAATCTCAGCAACTGTGGCAATTCCTTCTGATATCTCTGATGATATTTTAAGTTTATAAGTGTTAATGAGTCCCTTTAATATAGTATGCATAATCCATAAACCATTGCATTTTATGCAAACAGTAGCTACTGAACACCTTTTAATGGGATAGAATGAGGAGTAAATAGGTCAGATTTTCAAAAACTTTGCATTATTTTTAGCTGCCAATGGATAACCCAAAATTCTTAAGGTCAAATTAATTTTAATTCTTTTTTGTTTGGAACATGGGTATCTGTCATGAATATTACCAAATGCCATTGTATGGAAAAGAAGGTCATAAAGTGTAAAAATGAAGCTTATTGGAAGACTAGACAAAATTTCTGGAGTTACTCCATCACAAGATATCTATCACAAGCTAAAGATATTTTACTACAAGGTATTTTACCATAAGCTAAACAAAACAGATCATCTCAGCCTCAAATTGTTTCTCTTTCAGGTATTTCCTTTCTCCATGAATAGTAGTCAGTACTGTTTAAAGTTGTGTTAGAGTTGTGTTTCCAAGTTATTTGACAAAGAAATGCAAAATTGAAGAATGGCATATATGTTTAAGCCAACACATGGTTTCACCCATCTTTAGTGGTTTGTTGAAAGGGTTTTAAGACCTGAACAATCATCAAAATTAAGTCTTAGAGAGGAAGTGGATAACTTTTTTTTTAAACTTCCATTGTGAGAAGCCAACTCAGTGGAATAGAATTCGATTGTGTTTCATATTCAATTCCCTATTAGATAAATAATTTGATTTTTTAAAATTTGATTATTTTTAAAAGTTTATTAATGCAAGATGTTAACTCACTAAGTTCAAGCTAATGTGTGTTATAAAGAGTACTCAGAACACTTACACTAAAAAAAAAAAAAAAGAAGAACATTTAAACTATGTGTAGGCTATATTGTTAATCTTTACTTCAGCAAAGGAGTTTTAAAAATATTATGCAATACTTTTCCCAGAGGTGAAACCAAAGAGATGACTCAGGTTCATTTGTAGTAACCATTTCCTGCAATATTAATTTCATAAGACACATTTTTGACATAAAACAGAGGTCATTTTCATCATTTACCATAAATGCTTTGTTGTCTTGATTTATAACAGACAAAAACTGTAGCTGATTCACCATACCTTACCCCTTTCCAATGTTGCCATGAATACTAATTATTTCAATTGCAATAATATTTGTAGATGACGGCCATATAAATTACATCTACCATTGTGGAGAGCACACATGACTATATAAATAATAACGAGACAAATTCTAAATATCCAAAGACTCATATTTAAGGTTTTTAAGGCAATTTCTCAAAGAAAGTACCAGAAGAAACCAATTTTGACAGACACATAGGATGATACATGGAATAGGTAGGTAACTTTATTTAATTCAATTTCTCAAGTCTGAAATACAGGCTCCAAATTTTAGTCAATAATTAATTTAGGGATTTTAGTTTCTTAAATGTGATTATTATATGATTTATTTTTACCTTTATGTAAAAAAATTATTGACCAGATAGTTGAAAAAACTTGATAACAATTCCATGAATTATTAACATTATATGGTAATAAGGATTAGATATACATGATCTTCGAACTTAATTTTTACTTTCCACTTGGTTCCAGAAAAAAAAAAAATAGTGTTCCCTCTATCCCTCCTCTATCTCCTCTGCTGGTATATTCTCAGTGGCCCAATTCACATGACTCAAAATTACTGGGAAAGACATAGGAAGAAAATCTGACCTTTCTTAACCATTTAAGCTTAGTGACTTTATACTTAGCAGACCCATTTTCTTCTTCTTTCTTTCTTTCTTTAAGGTTTTGTTTATTTGACAGAAAGACAGAGAGAGGGAACACAACTAGGGGGAGTGGGAGAGGGAGAAGCAGGCTCCCTGCTGAGTAAGGAGCTGATGTGGGGCTCAGTCTCAGGATCCTGGGATCATGACCTGAGCCAAAGTCAGACGCTTAAAGATTGAGCCACCCAGGCGCCCCAACAGAGCCAGTTTCTACAATTATGGACATGAAAAACAGATATTAAATTACCTTTTGTTCTTCATATGCATCTTTCAGGCAAACATAATTTGTTACCGCCCTCATTGCTATTGGTAATTTTCCAATTGCTTTCAGATCAATAGGTTTTTTATGAGCAGATATGATAAGCGTGTTCATCCACCAGTATGTGGCTTTTGACAACAAATTCACAAATGGTTGAAGAAATCTCACACCCAGATCCTGGAGGTCTTCAGGAGGCTTTACTTTCTGAGGATTCATGAAGAATACATATCTCTGTGGCAAGAAAAATTACACAGAATAATAATTAACCCAATTCTCTTTCCACATATTAAAATAAAATTTTAACCTTTTCTACATTTTCATTTCAGAAGGACAAAAATGTATATTTTAGTACCTCTTACGTTTCTTTGGAAACATTTTTTGAAATAATTTCCCTTAAATGCCAGATTTTATGATTAACGCATTTATGGACAATTCCCCAAAAAAAACAAACAAACAGATTATCTCTTTAAAAAATAGTTATTACTAAGAACCAGTCTTTCATGATAGCCTGTGATAGGGTCAACTAAATAAAGATTTTTACATTATTTAGATTTTTTTTAATGTGTTGACACCATTATTGAGTCACTCTCTGGTAATACGTGGTTTGGCTGATGTTCAGTAACTTCTCCACTATTCCTTACAGCTTGTGACTTGCCATTCAAAGCAAACTCAAAGTGCTCTGGTAGAAAATGAATATTGAAAAATCATTCACAAGTATGTCACACAACATAACAGCATTCTGTGATACAAAACACAAGAAGCATGAGTTTTGACTGTGTGACTTTGGATATAGCTAGTTAACTCTGTAGAAGTTTCTTCAGCAGTGAAATGAGCAAACATATTGTCTTCTTTTCATTTTGAAATTTCTAGAAATACGGTAGTTTGCTTATTAATATAGGTGTGTTTGGGACAAATCATGGATGATGGAATTTCCTGATGAAAACAATTTCATCCATAATATGAACTGAGCGTAGTGTTTGGCACATAACAATCAATCAATATTTACAAATGAATAAATAGATTCTAGGGTCATACTGAGATTTCTGGAACACTAATGGCCTGAAACTTAGTGATTAGTTCAACTTTTATGCACCAAGAGGATATACATTTGTTCATCCTCTTGAATACTAGTAATTTCTAGCTGACTATAATCTTTAATATTGGGGTCTTGAATTCCAGCAATTAAAAAAAAAATGATGAGATACCTACTCTGACCCGAATCACATTGATCTCCACAGCCATGAGGAGTCCATTCAAGATGACCATCATGCCAGTGATGCAGAAACGCAGGTCTGATACTCCCCAACCGGACTGCCAGTACTTAACCAATTTAATGGTTTTTGTAATAAAGGCCATTACCCAATACAGAAATAGGGCTGGAAAAATAAAAAAGAAAAGGAAAAAGATGCAGTCTTTCCCTGATATTTTTTTTTAACTTCACTGGCATTTCAATATAAATATAATGCTTTTTAATAACAAAGATCATTTTAAATATTTTATTTCCACATAATTTTATTTTTTTTAAGAAAACAACACGTATGCCCCAGGGCACTTTTAGAGTTTTGAACTGAAAGTGTGGTAATGACTTTAAAATGCTAGTGCTTCTACTCTGTAGTAGATGGACAGATGTAAAAAGACACGTAAATAGGAATAATCTACACTCCAGAACTTATGTGTAGTTCTGTTGACTTTAAAATTAATTCTATCTCCCGGTCTTTTTTTTTAAGAAGTCCCGATTATACTATATGAAGAATTCACAAGTTGTTATCTGCGACACCGATCTAATAGGTGTCTAATGGTATTACCTGGAATTATGATGGAATGCACACTAGCTATATAACGGGGTTTCTGCTTTACAGATCAAAATTCAAGTAGTAAGTTAACTCTTCTCATGCAAATGGCTTAAAACGCCACACATCTCCACAAAGTGAAGAGAAGAATGATGATCCTACAGAACAAAGCCAAACTTTATGCAGTGGGTTGAGAAAGGTAGGGATCTATACCTTCTCCTAACCACAGCCAGCCTTTCATAACAAATATGAGATGGACATGATTTACTAGAAATCAAAGGTCCAGTATATTTCAAACTTTGAATAAGGGTCAGTACAAGTGAATACGGGTTGAGAAAGAAGAAATCTGAAACACACATGAGACAATCCATTGTATAACACTTATCAGAGTTACTAAAGTTTAAAAGTGGCCACAATTTCCATAGTGAAAAAGAATGGAAACTTTGGCATATAAGCTCATTATCTATCTTGTTCTAGCACAAAATAGAAAATATCAGAATAGATTTGCGGGGGAAGAAAAAGATCAAACTACTGCAACTACATGATACCTAAAGAGACTTCGTCTTGGGGCACCTGGGTGGCTTATTTGGTTCAGCATCCAACTCTTGATTTTGTCTAAGGTCATGATCTCGTAGTCCTGGGATTGAGGCCCACATTGGGCTCTGTGCTCAACACATAGTCTGCTTAGGATTCTCTCTCTCCCTTTCCCTTT
>NW_027666331.1:0-32578 GCF_963455335.1 Martes martes
CCCAGATGCTCCCAGTGTTTGATTTTAAAATAGAAGATGCCTCATCAAAGTTAGAAAGTATTTAAAGATACAACTTGAGTTCACAAACACAAATCTTTAGCACAGAAAAGAATAAGACACTTTTAAAGACCACTGTGGCCACCAAAGGAACTGTGTAAGGAATTCAAGTTTTCTAAGGGTTTGCATAAAATATGGAAAGGGAAATATACCATGGAAAATCCAAATTTTATTGTCCAAAATGTTAGAGACTATTATGATTGGCTCAAAGAAAGAGAGAAGGTAAAATTATCAAGGATCTAATAATGACAGAGGAAGGAGATAATTTAAAAAAACTAAACTCACAGAAGTAGAAATTAATTCAAGTTCCAAAAAAGGACCCCTTGTGTGACTAAAATCATTGTTTTATCAAGCCAAGTAACCCTAGTACAGAAGAGAGACAAGGGGAACATGACCCAGGGGTCCCCAGCAACACAGTGGTTCTGAGGAAAATTCCGCATCAAGAGCATCTGAATTTACATCCTGGCTCCATCAGCTCCCATCTGTAGGAAAGGGGGCAAGTCACTTCTTGTGACTCATCCTCCTCATCTAGAAATGGGGAAGAATGACAGGAACAACCACAGGGTCATTTCAAAGGTTAAAAATAAATCTTCTGAATCTAGTATTTTTGTTTTGTTTACAATTTCAGAATTTGGGAAAAGAAGCGAAATAAGTTATTATTATAAGCCAAGCCTAATACTGCCATAAAAACTTAACAGAAGGGGGAGCCCGGGATGGCTCAGTGGGTTAAACCTCTGCCTTCAGCTCAGGTCATGATCTCAGATTCCTGGGATTGAGCCCCATATCAGGCTCTCTGCTCAGCGGGAGCCTGCTTCTCTCCCTCTCTCTCTCTCCCCCTGCTTGTGATCTCTATTAAATAAATAAATAAAATCTTAAAAAAAAAAAAAACCTTAACAGAAATTGTGCAAAAGAAAACTGTAAGTATCTTTTTTTAATTGGGAAAAAAGGATAATAATAATATCTTGTCTTAAAAGGGATATGACAACCAGCTATAACCTACCTATGGTGCTTAGTCTCATTCCCTGTGACAGACATGAAAGGTGACCAGTACTTGAAAACTGCTTTTAAACGTCTAAAAGCATTTCCTAGATATAAGAACCAGGATGTAATTATAGAATATAAATGTGACTACCTTATATTTAAAGATAATGGGAATAAATGCATAAAAATTTTATTGGGGGGGTTTTATTCTTCATATGTGAAATTAACTTAAACTGAACCAGAGACAAAAAAATAAAGTATGACCGTCTAATTGTTCTCCCTCCTGGGGAATCTTGAGATGGTACCCAAAAGCTGTTCACCAGAAATAAAGCAGATGTTTATTAGTCACACAGAGTGAAAAATATTCTAGGATACAGGCTATAATTTCTGAAAATATTTGGAAATATTTTTCTTAATGTCTTTGTGATCAACACTCCTTGAGGGAAAAAATGCACTCTGAATATGGAAAACAAAATGGAATGTGTTAACATATTATGATTTTTTTTTTTTTAGAATACATTATTTTGAGAAAGTGTACTAAAGTTCATTTTGTATTGGTCAAAAAACCTCACAATAAAAATTTAATTCTAGTGTTACTTAAATTTTGCCTTCTGAAACAAGATAAAATCCCTGAGAGTTAAAAAGTAACAAAAACGGGGCACCTGGGTGGCTCAATGGATTAACCCTTTGCTTTTGGCTCAGGTCATGATCTCAGGATCCTGGGATCGAGCCCCACATCGGGCTCTCTGCTCAGTGGAGAGCCTGCTTCCCTTCCTCTCTCTCTGCCTGCCTCTCTGCCTACTTGTGATCTCTCCCTCTCTGTCAAATAAATTAATAAAACCTTTAAAACAAAAAAACAGCAAAAATGGGTCTTTAGTAATGGACTTAAATGAGAGAGAACAGAGGAGCATCCTTCTAATCAAGCAGCAGATTCGGAGAACTCTAAAAGGTCTGAGCTTGGGTCTTTGACGTGAACTACTGCATAATCTACCCATCTCAGATCTCAAACTATTTCTTTGACTTATTTCTAGAAAGAAGTCAAGGTGGGAGTGAGGGGTGCATAGACGAGGTGTCCAGGAGAAATCTTTTACAGAACATCTATTGCCAATCATCAATTTTGAGACAAATGCCTGCACTATGTAGTTGTATATAACTTTGGAAATTGACGCATGGCGGCTCTTTTTACAATGATACACCACAGACCCTCAGCCTACCCGACTTTAGCTGTAGCTGTGGTGGACATGCCCCCATGTATGCTGATAGATTTACATCTCAAGCACACAAAGATTCAGCTCTTCAGATTCAAAGTTTGCTCCAAAGCCAGGGTGCTATCCCCCTACGAGTCACAGGGAAGCTCAGAAGTGCAGGAGAGCTGAGGTTCCCTGGAGGCAACCTTCAGCTGGTGAGGGACATGGATATCAACAAAGGCAGTTGATGGATATGCCCCAGGTACCACATTTTCAGGAGATAATTCTGAAGTACATTCTCATGGTTCATTGCAAGACCGAACACCCGAGGTGACTAAGTCAATAATGCAGATTTGACTGGCCTTTCATTCTTTCCTGTCTTTCTTTCCCATTTTTACTCTGGCTTCCTGGGATCCACTTTCTAAATATTTCCCTCCACTGGGTTCCTTGTCTTGGGTTCTGCCTTCTGGAGAGTCCAAATGAAGACTGGATGGAGGTGGACCAATAAGGAGGAAAAACAATCAGTACCATCTGTTTACTTTCTTTCCTACTACTATCAGTCGTAAAGTTTCGTTTTTCTTAAGTAGTTGGCTTCAGTCTTCAACTTGAGCAGATCACATTAGAGAAAACTGAAATATAGAGATTTGATGTTGAGAGTAATTTGGAACAAATATATCTGACTAATCACATCTGGGTAGAACTTGCTGAAGCTTATTCCATAATCTCTGGAAATTTTTACAAAGGAAATAATTATAAACAGATATTTATGTATCCAAGTCTCCACTATTACTGTTGTTGGCAGGAAAGCGTCCTTTACTTAATGGATGCCTCCTTTACCTGCCTATATGGCAATTTTCTTTTTTGTTTTGGGTTACGTATTTAAAACCAAGGGTCCTTCCCAAATAGGGCCTTTTCTGCCCTCATAACCTGGAGCCTAGAATAAAACAATGCAACCAAAAATACAATATATAAAATAAAGAGTAAATTCCTTCAGTGCTGTCTGATACACTATATTTCACCCTCAGTACCACCTATAAAGGGTCAGATACAACCAAGCATATGCCAGAGAGAGAGAGAATGAAAAGAATGTGGGTTTCTAAATTGTATCATGCAAAGAATAAAGGAATCAGAACATTTACCATGGAGAAGGTAAGTTTCAAAAGAACATAGCAATCTTTTCAAAAGAATTCTATTTCTTCTAAGAGAGATGGAACCCAGACCATTAGAGACAGAACCAGGGGATACAAGGAGAATAATTTGGGCACAGTAGAAGTAAGGACTTCTGAAAATCAAAGCCTTCCAAATATGGAATCAGCTGCCAATGGAGATATGGAGATCCTTAGAATTGAGAATGTCCAAGCATAAGCTTGGTGACTAATGACTGGTAATAAAATTATAGAAGAAAGACAGCATTAGATGGGAACAGCTGGACTAAACAGACTAAGCTCTATTCCAACTTCTGGAGTCTTTGATCTGAAACTCCTTAGTTGATTAAACCATTAGTTGAATGAATTAGATTGAAGTTGTCAATTATTCATTATTGCTGTACCTTTACAACATACAAAACGCCTTCATTAGTTTCTTTGTCTGTGCTGATTTTGAAATGTCCATTTTCATTGCCCTTCAAAATGGTAAAATTGGCTCTCCAATTGGCAGTGTTAATTAAGTCCTTATCTTCTATTGGTATTCGTAAGATCTCCACATTGTAAGCATTTTCCTCTACTGATGCTTCATACTGAAACAGAAGAAAACTCATTAAAAACTTACTTTATAAAAAGAACTCTACAAAGGAAGTAAAATATTTCTTCCACTCCAAGAATACTGGTTCTTATAGTTTTTATCTAGTTTATTTAAAGCCATGAATTACAAGGACTGTTGTTTCATTAAGGATTATCCTTGAAATGAAAGAACTACATGATAAATGAAGATGAATGTTACCTGCTTTTATTAGAAGGAGGTAATATAAATACTGCTACGAATAAATAAAAGAGAACTATATGTCAGCTATATAAACTTTAATTTTATTCATAAAAAATAAACATACATCAAAGTATGATACATATTTTGTTAATTCATACTAAATAACAAATGACAGTTGACAAGTGGAGGCATATTCTGAAATTATATACTTACGGTATTTTGTTTGAAAGTCGGTGCATTGTCATTTGAATCTTTTACCGTGATCATACAAGTTGATGTACTCATCAGTCCAAAAAACTGACCATCCATGTCTTGTACTTTCATTATCAGTGAGTACTTTTCTACAGTCTGAAAACAAAGCAAATATTTAATTAGTTTTGAAAACATATGCTTTGACTTGCAAATGAAACCTCAATTGTACACTCTCCTATCTATGCCTATCCATGCTTTTATTGGATTCTGTATTTGTATACACTTTAAGAAATTGGAAGACAGGGAGAAGCTGAAAAGGTAAATATGGGTTACGTTACAAAAAGCCATACTAAGAATTTAGATTTACACTTAAGTAGCAGATAATTAGGAAAAGTTTTGTGGGAATCCTAGGGGGAGCACAAAATAAGAACATCTGAGTTTTAGAAAGAAGTTTCTTCAAGATTTAGTATCGTTTGTGGTAAACTGAGCTGAAAATCAAAGAAATTATCTAAGACGGGTGATCCAAATCTGAGGCAGTAGTCACAAAGACAGAGAGAAAGAGTGACAGGCAAGTTCCTTGGGAGTTAGCATTCAGTAGGATGTAATGGTAGGTTCCATATAAAACATAAGAGAAGAGAGAAAGTTGGGTATGATGTTCAGCCATCCTACTGAGACAGGCAGAGGGCATGTATTATCAACTGTCACGTAGCAAATGCTGGAGAGCCCGTTCTCCACTGAGGTGAACACTAGCAAAGTTAGCAAGGAGGGCCAAAAGGAATGAGCTGTGTTTGGCACATACTGGATTTTATGCACCTACAGGAAATCTAAGGAGACAGGTTCAGAAGGCACTTGGATGTATGGCCCCATACTTACGGGAGAGCTCATAGCCAGAAATACCAATCGGGGGGCCAATAATATGTAGATGGTCATTGAAATTATAGCAGGAATCAGACTATCTAGGAGAGGGTAAAGGAAGAGCTGAGGATAGTAAGAACAGCAGCACCATTTCAAGAATAGGGTAAGTAAGAACGCTAAGCTATACATACTAAAAAAAGATCAGAGAAACCAGAAAAAGAACCAGGAAAGAGAAGAGTTTTATTAGGTGCCAACAATAGACGGGGGCTCCAGGCAACAGGTGGAAATAGCCATTAGGAGGTCACCATGGACTTCAGTGAAGAGAGTTTTTGCAAATGGTGGGGTGATGATGAAATGAACTCACTACTTTATGACACAATTACTTCTGTTGCCTTTCCCTCCTCTCTTACTATCCAGGAGTGACTCCTTTTTTTTCTTTTGTTTTCACTTTTTGACTTTATTCCATTTTCAATTTCCTGCTATCTCTTCCTCCGGTGTTCATTTTGCTTATCCCCCCCCTTCCACATTGGAAACCAACATTCTCACCCTGAAATGCTCCTCCTTTAGGCCCCAATGTCTGATACCCTGCTTTTTCTTCCTCTAAATGCACTGGGTTTTTTGTTTGTTTTTATCTCCCTTGTTCATTTCTTTATTTTCTGTGTTGTTCTCACAACACACTTTGACGGTGCACCTCGAAAAATCCAGTTGGCCTTTTTTTGATCAGGAAAACAGACCTGGGTTTGACCACAGATCTGTACCTTACAAGCTGTGTACCCTCAAATTATTTAATTTTTCTAAGCCTCATTTCTCCACCTGCAAAAAATGAGGGAAGATGCTTGTATTCGCTTGATTACTACATAGACTACCTACCCCACATACACAAAAACACATGCATATTGACCCTTCAAACTTGCCCATTTGTTATTACTATCCTGTGCTTTCTCACATATAATGTCTGGACCACAAACAAAAATAAAAATAATAACCAACAGAACCTTTCTACTATTTTTGATTTCTTTTTATGGGTTCTCATCATCCCCTCCCTTTTTCTTTGGCATCAAATTCCACTGATTTCTTCTGTACATTATCTCTCCATGTCATACTGATCTCTCTATTTGTGTTAATCTGGTTACAGTGGGAACCACAGAGGTGTGGTAATCAAGCTCTTTAGTGCACATGAAATCGATTTATCTGCCTGTCAATAATTCAGGGCTTTGAGTTAAACATAGGAGGACAATATAGACAGAGCAACAATAACAAAAATCAGAAGATTCAGAGCAGTAATTTGATTCAGGAGAATCACTCTGACTGCCACATTTGTCTTCTATAAACTGGATGGAACACCTATCTAGTCAAGCAAGGAAATTATAGACCACATAGAATTACGCATTAAGAATTTGAACTTAAAAAAAAAAAAAAGAATTTGAACTTAAAGTGCTCCCTACCTGACAACATGCTAGTACTATTATCCAAACAGTGTGACAGGTTTCCTAATAATCCATCAACTTAATATCAACTAATTCATTCCTCTTAAAAGCACCAATCAACAATAACTGGACAGGGGTCAGTCTATGATCTAAACTCATGCAACAAGCAAAATTAATTATACTACATGAGAACTGAAGCCTTTACTGAGCTGGAACCAACTATCCACATACAGGAATAGAGTAATAGTTAACAATAGCAACTTTCATAAGAAATATATTTTGTTCCTACTCCTACTAAGCACCAATTGATCTGCAGTAATCCTATGGCTTCTCTTACCTAAGAAAATAGAAGTAATATTTTAAAAAAGCAAAAACAAAAAAAAACAGGTAACAAGACCAGGAATTTTTATGGCTAGAAACACCTAAGATCACGGGAGAGCAAAATGCAGTAAATGGGGTAGGAATCTCAGCCCCCAGTAAAATAATGTTCCACGGAGTGGAAAGCTACCTCTCTGTCCAGATAATGAGAGGTTATGGTGATGACACCTGTGCTGGGATGCACAGCAAAGATCCCAGGGGACCTCGGGCTCTGCTCCAAAATGCTATACTTCAGGCGTGTATGCATCGTGTCTGGTTCATCTCTGTCTGTGGCACAAACCACTCCCACTGTAGTACCTACATGTTAAAAAAGAAGAAAAAAAGAGCCTTTAATTTCAAGAACTACAAAACATATTTAGGAGTACTTATATTTTTCAAATTTTAACAATGGTAGTGGCAATCTAATTTTAAGTGCATTTCTTATCTGAGCTATTCCATCTCTAGAGAGCACCAATGAAGATGACTTCAAATTTATTATGTAAAACACTACGATGCTGGGAATCAAGGTGTATTTTTACTCTGTTCACTGTTAAAAATGTTTGATAGTAAATTACTAGAAACTTATTTAAATGGCAATCAAGAATATTTTCAACATGGGGCACCTGGGTGGCTCAGTCGTTGGGCATTTGCCTTCTGTTCAGGTCGTGATCCCAGGGCCCTGGGATTGAGCCCGCATCGGGCTCCCTGCTCAGTGGAGTGCTTGCTTCTCCCTCTCCCACTGCCCTCTGCCCCTGTTCCCCCTCCCTCTCTCTCAAATGAATAAAATCTTTTAAAAAAAAGAAGAATTTCAACACATATTTCCACACACTTCAATAACAAATCTAGCTGGAGAGAGAAACAATGTTTCCTACGTAAATCAAATTTTTAAATTTAATTTCTGATTAATAGATAAATCAAGACTGACTTGGCATATAATTGTATAAATGGTCAAGCTGACCTTTCACAGTCTAATCTCCATTCTCTGATGTTTTTTACTAGTCTCTGACATGTCTCGTTCTCTTTCACCCGCTTAGCATCAATACCTCATTGCCCTCAGCCCCACTTAATCCTCAGGAAGGGATTTCATACTATTCACATTTCAGGAGGAATTTAAGTCAACTGTTTCTTCAGTTGGAACTATTAATACTTGTCATCTGTACGGAATGTAAGAAAATTGTTCTGGTAAAGGATTACAGCTATCAAAGCATATAAAGAGGTGGTATTGTATGGTGTTAAGGACAGTGTTCCAGTGCCCATGAAAATAGAATACATAGATCCACTTTGCCTCTAGCTCTGACCTGGGGAAAAATACATAGACAGATACAGTCACACATATGTACAAACTCACACACATATACGGATGTGTTGAAATAAAAACCAATTAATGTAAGAAAATATTAGTTTTAAATAATTTTTCACTACATGTCCTTAAAATTTGTATATATGTGTGTATAAATAAATGTATATATACACATACATATAAAAATAGAGAATATCCAATCACCTATTTATAAATAATGACAAGATTTCTGCAGCAGATCCATACAAAGACATGAAGTAATCATCTTATGATAAGAAAACAAATGCTGTTTATCTATGTTTGCATAGAAAAAGAGTTTCTAATATTGTAAGGCAGAATATTTTCTTCTTGCAATTTTACTGACAGGACACAAACACTATTTTAATTCTCTGGATAAGAACTGCATTACTTATCACAGAAAAATCTTCCTAAAATATTGACTTCAAAAGTCCTTTTCATGAGAGCTATACTTAAATATTAGTTGAGCATCCTTCATCCAAACCTCTGTGTGTGAGTTAAGACAAAGTCAAGGAACACCTAATAGATCAGAGTATCATAGCCCAAACTGGCTCAAATCTTCTCATGTGAAATGCTTCAAGTGCCTTAGATTAATCAGGGCACCAAAAAATTTGTCCTTGATTCTTGTCTGTCACTATCATAGAGAACAGAATCCTCAAGAAAGACTTGGCAACCAATAATCTCTCTTTGAAAAAAAAAAGAAAATAGTACCAGAGTCATTGTCATTGTGAAGCTAAAAATATTATAGGTCATCTAATGTAATTAACTCCTTTTACAGCTCAGAGAACTCAAAGGGACTTCCACCATTTCCCACAGTGAATTAATAACAGACCCCAAATCAAAAACTAGGTTTCTTAAACTCCAAACCAACAATTTTTTTAAATTGTACCATATGAGTAATAAAGAGGTTAACATCTATGACATCAAATTGTCAAAGTAAAATATAAAGAGGAATAGCAGATATAAACATCTAGTGGGGCGCCTGGGTGGGTCAGGGGGTTAAAGCCTCTGCCTTCGGCTCAGGTCATGATCTCAGGGTCCTGGGATTGAGCCCCACATTGGGCTCTCTGCTCCCCGGGAAGCCTGCTTCTCTTTCTCTCTCTCTCTCTCTCTCTGCCTGCCTCTCTACCTACTTGTGATCTCTGTCAAATAAATAAAAATAAAAAATCTTAAAAAAATAAAATTTAAAAAAAATCTAGTGAAGATCTAAGTAACTACTTGAAACTTAATAGGCAAGTTAGCAAAGTCATCCTTTATGAATGAGTCCACATTCTTTCAACTTTATTGTGAATCTCAGAAGACATCATAATGCCACATTTGAAGGGCCAACTAACCTGAACACTTTGGTTTTCCATGTGTCTGAATAAGTGTTTAGAACATGTAATGTAACTGTCTCTAAAGTTATCCCCATATTCATTCTAAATTGGAAGTAGTAAAGTAGTAGTTTTAAGAAAAGAGAGAATATAAATAAGAGCTTTAAAAAAATTGTGTTTTCAGTAGGTGTCATTTAATACCTTCCTAAATAAAACCTAATAAAAATATCGATATAACTTTAATTTTATTGTGATTTTATTCTGTATGTCTTCTCTTGGAGGTGAGAATAATGATAAACCCACAAAATGATAAAGTGAAATAAAATATATAAACTAAATATGATTCAAAGCTTAAATAACTGTTATCTGTTTTTATAATTAATTGGTATTGTATTGACAACACGAGATTCCTGTACTATCCTGTAGGTTACACTCCGTTTGGATATGATAGGATTAAATGTTTTCTGGGAAGTAGATACTGGTTCAGTATCATCTCAAGATAATCTGGTCTTCGGTATAAAAAAACCCAACGTCTCAAAAAATGTAGACAAACATATTTAACAAAATACATTTTACTTTTAAAAGTTCCCTTATGAGAGAGAAACAAAGGCAAAAATGAACTATTGGGACTTCATCAAGATAAAAACCTTTTGTACAACAAAGGAAACAGTCAATAAAACCAAAAGACAAATGACAGAATGGGAGAAGATATTTGCAAATGTCTTACCAGATAAAAGGCTAGTATCCAAAATCTATAAAGAACTTATCAAACTCATAACCCAAAGAACAAATAATCCAATCAAGAAATGGGCAGAATACATGAACAGACATTTCTGCAAAGAAGACATCCAAATAGCCAACAGACACATGAAAAAGTGCTCGACATCACTCAGCATCAGGGAAATACAAATCAAAACCACAGTGAGATACCACCTCACACTGGTTAGAATGGCTAACATTTACAAGTCAAGAAATGACATGTTGGCGAGGATGCAGAGAAAGGGAAACCCTCTTACACTACTGGTAAGAATGCAAGCTGGTTAGCCACTCTGGAGAACATTATGGAGGTTCCTCAAAGAGTTGAAAATTAGGGGTGGCTGGGTGGTTCAGTCGGTTAAATGTCTGTCCTCACCTCTCAAGTCATGATCCCAGGGTCCTGGAATCAAGTCCCACACTGGGCTCCCTGCTCATTGCAGAGTCTCCTCCCCGCCCCCCACCCCACTCATGCTCTCTCTCTCTCTAATAAATAAATAAAATCTTTTTTAAAAAAGGTTGAAAATAGAGCTGCCCTATAATCCAGCAATGACACTACTGCCATTTATTTATCCCAAAGATACAAATGTAGTGATCCAAAGGGGTATCTGTACTGCAATGTTTATAGCAGCAATGTCCACAATCGCCAAACTATGGAAAGAGCCCAGATGGCCATCCATAGATGAATGGGTAAAGAAGATGTGATATATATATATATAGCATATAGCATATATATATATAGCATATATCATATATATCATAGAAATATATATATATATAGCAAAGATTTCATTTTTGGGTGGCTGAGTAATATATATATATATTTTATATATATAAAAAATGAAATCTTTGCTATATATATATATGATATATATATATATATCATATATATATTACTCAGCCACCCAAAAAATGAAATCTTGCCATTTTCAATGACGTGGATGGGACTAGAGGGTATTTTCCTAAGCAAAATAAGTCAACCGAGAAAGACAATTATCATATGATCTCACTCATACATGGAACTTAAGAAACGAAACAGAAGATCATAGTGCAAAGAAGAAAGAATAAAACAAGATGAAATCAGAGAGAGAGAGAGAGAGAAACCATAAGAGACTCTTAATCTTAGGAAACAAACTGAGGGTTGCTGGAGGGGAGGAGTTGAGGAACTGGGGAAACTGGGTGATGGACAATCAGGAGGGCACGTGATATAATGAGCACCAGGTATTACACAAGACTGATGAATCACTGACCTCTACCTCTGAAACTAATAATACATACAATACATACAATAATACATTGTATGTTAATGTATGTTAATGTAACATACATCGTATGTTAATTAATTGCATTTAAATGAAAACCATATGTAAAAAAATAAAACTTACTTACCGTAAAATATGAAAGAAATAGGCCTTTATGGGTCTAAGGAAGGATAGATTTAACTAAATGGAAGTCCTGAACTTCTTTACCTCAAAAAAGTAGCTTTAAAAGAATTGAAAAGCAACAATACACTGGGAAAATATTGGCAATGTGACAATAGGTTAGTATCCTTAATATGTAAAAAGCATTTTTAACTAGATTTAAAAAACAGTTAAGAGCAAGATAAACACCAAGGAAAGTAAGAGCAAAGAAAATGAACTTACATTTCCTAGGAGAAAAAATGCAAATGGCAAAAGAAAGCACATACAGAAAAGTTCAATTAAAAAAAATTATCTTGGGGCGCCTGGGTGGCTCAGTGGGTTAAAGCCGCTGCCTTCGGCTCAGGTCATGATCCCAGTGTCCTGGGATCGAGCCCCGCATCGGGCTCTCTGCTCGGCAGGGAGCCTGCTTCTTCCCTTCTCTCTCTGCCTACTTGTGATCTGTCTGTCAAATAAATAAATAAAATCTTTAAAAAAAAATTATCTTACCAACTCTGCTACTTTCTGGAACTTCAAAATTATAAACAGCTTCTGTGAAAATAGGGTGGTTGTCATTTTCATCCTCCACTCTGATGGGCAGTGGAAGAGGTAAGTCTGCTGAATACCCATCTGCAGTCGAGGCATAGGCAATCAACTGGAAAACAGGAAAAAGCAAAACCAATAGTCCATTAACACTTCGTTCTAGCAAGAGAGAACACTATGCTTTATCTGCTACCTTCTTTGCAAATCTTTTGAGTAATTAATGACTTAAAAAATTCTATTCAATTCTTTTTTAATCATCAAAGCATCAAATGGAAGAACACTTTTAAGTGCAGTAAGAGGAATTCAGTATTTGGTAAAAAAATGCACTTCAAATAAAACTCCAGAGTACACTTAAGTCAGAGACAACTCTGTCCATTAGACTCAGAGTATAGTTCTTATTCTCTCCATAATCAGAACGTTATATTGGGGAGAACAATGAAACTCACGCAATGGGAACGATCCCTATTATATTACCTAAAGAAAGCCATGATTCTCAATCTTGCAACTAACAAGACCTTTTATTGTTTCGCCTAATAGATCACATATTTGTAAGAGATTTTCTAACAAAACACATTTACCAGTTTCTGCATTGCCAATTAAACAAAGGACAATGTAATGTCAAATAGGATGCACTTCTTTTTTTTTATTTAAATTCAATCAGCCAACATAGAGTATTGCTACTCAGAGCATGATTACAACACCAAGTTGAAAATTTTCTAACCAAAAACAACGTCATGTGGTAAACATCAGTTATGTCTGCTTACCAGCATCCCTTCCTTCTCTAGGAAAAGAGTCCCTCTTTCTCATGGAGAAACATCCCCTCCTTCACCACAGTGAGGACCACATGACCCCACAGAATTGACCATATTACACTGAAAATTGTCTGAGTTATTCCTCATTGACTATAAGCTCACTCATATCAGAAGCCTGGCTTATTGACCTTGATTGGGTTTGGTCTCCCACTTTTGCTTTCTTATCTAGTTCTCAGACACGATCAGAGAATCACATATGTAGAAGGAAGAATGCAAAAAAAAAGTTTTAAATAAATAAATAAAACAGAACAGAAGAGGGACGAAGACCCTTCCAATCAATGGTGGCCATGTCCTGGAGAGAAGAAAATGTAGTATGACTAGAGAGAGAAAGTGTTTCATCAACAAAACCAACTCTTGGAAATGTACTGGAATTTACATCCAAATACAACTAAACCTCTTTGCTTCACTTTAGGCTTACCTACCAGAGTTAAAATAAAGAGCAGAGCGAATATTCCAAAATATTCCACAACCTATTTTCTTTGACTCTAAGGAAAGAATGCAAGACGACAGGAAAGAGTACATGGAGTAACAGAAGAAACACAGTTGAGTCATTTAAAATTACATCAACAAAACTCCTACATCAAAAATATCATATTCTTCACGATCCACAGGCCGGGTACAATACAGATTTCCGGTGTCTTTTTCTATGAAAAACAAATTTAAAGGTTCTTGGTCAACTCCACGCCCACTTATTGAGTAGAAGATGGTATAGTTCTGTGCTGCATCGGACTGAACCTAAGAGGAAGAAAACATATTTGTAAAAATTTTAAGTTAAGAATCTGTTAACATGTTATTTTTTAAATGTAGCTTATGCATTTCTATCATATTTATTTTAAAGAGGCTTTAATAAAATACTAATCACATTTATCACTTCATCAGCACACAAAACAGTAAGGAGCATTCGGCAAAAGATTTTTTTAAACCTCAGATTTAATTAAAATAATGTCCAACGTAAAAAGGAACCAAAGAAAATGTAATTTAAAACAATAAACAATAATTTCCCATCTAGAGATTTGGCAAATGGAAGAGAACAATAATGCCCATTGTTAGCAGGAGCCAGACCATTAGAGACTCATATACTGGTGAAGGGAATGTTACCTTAAGTGTTTCTTAGGGAGGGGAACTGGCAAAAATTAGAAGGATGACATACGAGAATAAACAGGGACAACTCTTCCTGGCAGAGGAAACACAAAGTACAAAGGGACCGGGATAGGGCTGTGCCCAGAGTGTTCAAGGAGCAGTAAAGAGGCCACTGTGCTCGGAGCAGAGAAAGGTAGTGGGCAAGAAGTAGGACATGAGACCACATCATGCAAGTGATTCCAACTTTTCCTTGTAGTCAGGTGGGAAGCTATTGGAAAATGTATACAAGAGTAATATATGTAATTTATACTTTAAAAAAGGTAATACTTGGTGTTTTGTTAAGACTAACCATGGTGGGTAAGTAAGCAGCAAAGCAGGAAGACCATTTAGTTACTGCAAGAATTCATGATAGCAGTAGAGATGGTGAGAAATGCATAGATTCTGGGTATAATTTGCAGGTATGGCCGATAGGATTTGCCTACAGGTTGGATGTGTGGTGTGAAGATAACACTATGTCAGAGGGTGTTAATATCCCCTAATATCTATTCTGCCCATGTTCCTTCGTGTTGGAATTTATAGCTGAGTGCAAGGCTGCCCAAAAGAAATACATTTCTCAGGCTCCCTTACAATTAGGTATGGCCACATGATCGGGTCAATGGGATATGAGCAGAAATAACATATGCGAGCCCTAAGCTGTACTCTAGAAACTGAAGGGATGTGTTCCCCCATTTGGACGCAATAAGGAGCTATCTTGAACCTGCAGAGTTCAAGGCCAAACTGAAAAAGAAAGAAGTCTAGGTCCTTGGTGATTTTTCAGATTAGAATCTCTTTACTGGATCACACTTTCACATAAAATAAATAAATCTCTGTCATGCTTATGCCACTTAGTGGCATAAGTTCCTGAATGACTGTCCCATCATGGAGCAAACAGCATGTGCCCTGGTTGTGGATTCAGCAATGTAGCATGGGGATTCATTCCTGAACGTTCAATCTAAATTTCATTTCTTCAGTCCCCCCAACAACTCTGTCAAGGGCTTATATGCTGTAATAAATCCCTATCTGTTAACTGCTGAGAGAGAAGTATGTTCTCTACAACTAAAACCCAAGAGACTCTAATACCCCAACAACTGAAAGAATGGAGGTGCCATTAACTAGGATGGGGGGTGTTTTTAGGAGAATACCCTAACTTTTTTTCCCTGCCTATGTTAAGTGTGAAATGTCCATTAAGCTTCCAAGTGGAAATATCAATTAGGCAGTCTGTCCCAGAAATATAAGGCCCTAAGTCTCCAACAGAGAGTAGTACTTAAAGCTGTAAGACTGGATAAGATTAGTAGGAGAGTGAATACAAATAAACAAGAGACAAGGTTCACAGGCTGAGCCTAGAGCTCTCCAAAGTTTTGAAAGGGTGGGCATAGGAATGAGGAAGAACCAGCAGAACTCACTAAGAGAAAAACGGCCAGTGAGGTAAGTGGGAAACTAGGTGAGTGGTGTCCTAGAAGCCCAGTGAAGAGAGTATTTGGAGGAGGAGGAAAGAGTAAGCTATGTCAAAGGGACACAGGTCAAGGAAAAGAGGACCAAGAGGTAGAGACTGGCTTAGCGATGCAGAGGTTAATATTAGCTGTGATCAGTATAACTGGTAATCAGAAACTATTTCTTAATATGCCTCCTGAGTGTTTTAAGAACAAAATTTGAAAATAAGAAACAAGGTCTAGCACGGAAGTATGGAAGACCCTAGAAGGGAGGAGACAGGTCACACCGTCGGAATGAAACATCAAGCACAGTAATAGGAAAAGGCAATCACTGGGCCAGAGCCCGACTGCAGCAACAGCTTTCACTGTATATGTCCCACCTAGATCTTTATGAAAAGTAAACCTGACCTCGTTTTTTGATGAAAAAGTTAAATACCCTAATAGGATACACATAGTCCATTATGGTTTGACCTCTACCTGCTTCTTCTCCCTTATCTCCCTGCTCCAGCCTCATCATAACCAGGAGGACTGAGCTACCCGGGAGCCACTAAGGAGCTCACCTTCACCTCTGTACCTCCCTCTTCTGCCATACTTACCTGAACTACGCTTTCCCATCCTTTAGGTCCTAGGTCCTAAAGGATGTTTCCCTAAGTTTTTTCTTGATTTGCACATTTCAAACCAGGACTTGGTACGGATCAGATGAATTCTCAGATCACCCAAACCATCTCTGCCACAGCACTCATCACCCAGTACCATAACCATGTGCCTACCTCTGCCTTCCTTACTAGGCTCATAACCTACATGAGAACCAGGGTTTGCTAAATTTATTTCTAGGGTCGTACTGAGAGCAGTGCCTCCGTGGGACATAGCAGGTGCTCAACAGCCAGTGGCTTTTGTACAAATAAGCTCATAAACGTCATTTAATGGCTGTAGTCTTTTTCATATTATGAGTTTTTTAGTGATCTTCTCACTTTACTTACTTTGATGACACTTCATGAATATCTTCAATCAAGTCTGTTTCTTTTTAAATCTCTCAAGCCTTATGAAACCTGAACAAAACAGACTCTGGGAATTAAAACACTCCCAATCAGAAAGAATGTAAAACCTACTTGTTGAAGAAACAAAGGGAACGGGCCCAGTGAATTCTCTTGCATTGAGCAGGGAATCGGAGCCCATCTCCTCTTGGAACGCCTGAGAACAGTTTCTTTAGCACCTCTTTTCCTCAGGACCTGAATTTAGAGAAAGAAAATTAAATAAATAAAAGTATCACAGCCGACTTTGTTGCAAAGGAATGGACAGTCCATCAACCTCACTTTGCCCAAGAGGCTCAGTTCACAACTCTCCAAGCTGAAGCTAAATGCCAGATAATAAGGTCTTTTTGCATCAGATGAGGAAGAAAGAACACATCCACAGTTTAAAGTTTTCATAAACTGAAGAATTTCATTTTCTTTTTTTTTAAGATTTTTTATTTATTTATTTGACAGACAGAGATCACAAGTAGGCAGAGAGACAGGCAGAGAGAGAGGAGGAAGCAGGCTCCCTGCTGAGCAGAGAGCCCGATGCAGGACTCGATCCCAGGACCCTGGGATCATGACCTGAGCCAAAAGCAGAGGCTTTAAACCACTGAGCCACCCAGGTTCCCAGAATTTCATTTTCTATACCTTTCTAACACTGACCATACTTTCAGGTTAGGAAAATCATCACTGCGCTCTTAGTTTTTCTTCTTTTTTCCCCACATAGAGAAAGCCAATGTGTCCTCTTTATACTACTGAAGACAACGTGTTCTTTTCTGCTAAAACCTCACATACTCAGGAGAACCAGAGTAAGAAAAGGCACGTTCTTCATTGCCTTAACACCCTCATCTGCCCTCTCCAATATGGTAGCTCTAACTATATGTGACTATTTAAATTTAAATTGATTGTACTTAAATAAAATAAAAAAATGCCATCCTTCAGTCACACTAGCCACATGCCAAGTGCTCATTAGCCATTAATATTTGGCTGCCATATCAGACCGTGCAGATTATGGAACATTTCCACCATCACAAAAATTCCACTGAACTTTTGAGTGATTTCCATCTCATTGCATGGTGGTGCAAGGAAGCTATTTTATTTCCTGACAATTTATTAAGAAATAATTTTATTGAACATGTGTGAATGGGCTAAACAGTCATTTAAATTAACTTTCTCATTAATTCACTTAACACTGATTCATTGTAGCTCAGTCTAAACCTTTAATCATTTTTGTGATGACCTTCACAATGGCGTTCCTCACGATGTAGAATCTAGAACTGCAGCGAATGACAGCCGGTACAACGCCACGTATCCTTTTATTCAAACTTACACACACTGCAGGATTCCCATCCTATTTTAACATCGGAATCACTGCGACACTTGAAATCAGCCTCTTGTTCACTGGCAACCACTGTTTCAACATTAATTTAACATACACCTATCGACTCTGGGTTAGGTTCTTACCAAGGCTATAAGCACAAAAGGGATCAATCCGTGCCCTCAAGCAACTACAGATAAGTTGTTAGCACAAATAAAAAAAATTCCAAACTGACACAGACACACAAAAGCAGTTAGTTGGACTTTAGAGGCGGAAGAAGCCTCCCTGGAGGAGGTGCCATTTAGGTTTAACAAAGCAAAACCCAAAGCCAATGGTTAGCCACTGTTAGGTGAGGGAGAAGGGGAAGGGGCGGGGGAAGCGGGGGGGGGGGGGGGGGGGGGATCAAACTGAAGGGGAAGGAAAAGAAGATTAAAAACTAATTTATCTTTTTGTCCTCTTTGCAATTTTTAAATTTTTTTTAATTTTTTTTTTAAGATTTTATGTATTTATTTGACAGAGAGAGAGCACAAGCTGGGGAAGAGGAAGAGGGAGAAGCAGGCTCCCCGCTGAGCAAAGCGCCTTAGGAGGGGCTTGATCCCAGGACCCTGGGATCATGACCTGAGCCGCCGAAGGCAGACACTTGACTGACTGAGGCACCCAGGAGCCCCCCCTCTTTGCAATTTTTAATGAAAGTATTTAAATGAAAAGAAAAGCATGCCTGAACATATCAATGTATTTTGAATACCTTCTTCTGATGTTCCAGGAGCACCTGAATCTCTTTCTGTGTCTGTGTCTTGGTGTCAGAAAGCCATATGGTGAATGATCTTTTCTCATCAGACAACACCACAGTGCTGGCTGTGTATACTGACCCGTCATCTAGAACTCTGAAATCAGGGTCACCGGACTGGATAAGGTCCGCAGACCTGAGGCACTCTTTCAGATTAACTGCAAGTAAAAGTTTCCAAGTTGCAAAGTAGAAACACATGCAAAAAGAAAAGAGAAGTGTTAAAACAATGTATACATCTTCTTCAAAATCAAGAAGTAGAATCAAATAAACCAATCATTTTGCATTTACCAAATATTTTAGATTCTTTACACGTATAAAAAATGATAACTGTCTTCCAGTTAAAAAATAATTCTTGATTGTATACATGTATCAAGTAAGGTGTTTTTAGACCTTCATATATTTCTAGAAGGTTATGAAAATGATCTTCCTATTAATGAGGTGTGTGTGCTGCAATCATGACAAAGCCAATATCCACGCCCCCACACACAGCTGAATAAACAAACAGGAAGGTTTTTCCCTGAACACTATAGTGTGAGTCTTTTAAGATTCAGCCAGAAGTTATACACCTGAGCCCAAAGAGCAACAGGGGGTATGAATTTGGCAAATAGTCGAGTAAGGAATATCTCTCTTTGAAATCTTCCCACTGGCACTCCTGATACCCGCCTCCCACCTACCACCAGCTCCCCCTATGCCACAGTTTTCTCTGTGTTCCTAGTCTTAGCTTTCCAGGGCTCCTCACTGAAACTCTGCATGTGGGTCTTCTCTCCCTGGGAGTTTTCCTCCTGGGAGTAAAAAGTAATGAGATATAAATATCAACAGAACTGTTTTGAAACTTATATCAAAAGCATCAAATTCATCTCATTCTTCAACTGTCAGTTTTAACAACCACCAAACTGATATATTAGTGTGCCCTTAAGTCATAACCTCTCAAAGGATTACTGCTACCCATGTAAAGTCTTGTCACTTTAATCCAATCCATCACAGATGGAAACACTGAATTAAAAAGAAATGAACATCTTTAAGGAACAATGACATATTTCTCTCATCTTGACATTTTTAGCATAATGATAACTTCTTGTCTATCCCCCAAAGGAACACTCCCTCTCTTTTACATCCTCTTTTTTCTTCCTTCCCATAGGAATTAAAGTGACGTTTGTTTAATACAAATTAAATGAGGCACTTAACCAGATATGAGACACTTCACTGAAAAAGTAAATTTGGCATGTCTGGGGCAAGTTATCTCTCTCTTAACAAAACAAAACAAAACAAAACACGATGCTTTCCTCTTACACTCCCTAGACCACATGAAAAGTCTACCTGGGCAGAACTTCCCAGTTGGTGGGAAAGTTTACAAAGTCCCCCAGTTTCTCCGTGTAAAAATGGCTCATTAAGTTCGGTTTGGATGGAATGGCTCATCTTGGGATGTTCCTCAATCCAGCTCTAGCACTGATTAAAAAAAAAAAAAAAAAAAAAAAACCTGTTCTGATTTTCTCAGCCACTTATCTATACTTCTCTAATGCTTAGAATACTAGGGTAATGAAAGCGTTACATTCCACTTGTAACTTTTTTTTAAAATATTTTATTTATTTAGAAAGAGAGAAAGAGAGAGAGAGAGTGAGCACGCACTGGAGAGTGGAAAGAGGGGTAGAGGGAGAGGGAAAGAGGGAATCCCAAGCAGACTCCATGCCCAGCCCAGAGACCAATGTGGGGCTGGATCTCAGGACTCTGAGATCATGACCTGAGCTGAAATCAAGAGTCAGACACTGAGCTGACTGAGCCACACAAGTGCCCCCTACGTGTAATCCTTTATGTAATCTTTAAACTGTTAAACCATGAGTGACTGCAAAAATGGGGATTTAGAACATTTGCATGGGAATTAACCACAGAATTCAATGGAGTTATAAAGAATAGAATATATATTTAAAACTCTCTTGAATTATATCTATGTATAAATAGATTAAGGCTAATTCCAAAAGGCAATGTTTGGATAATATGCCCTTTTCAGCATAAATAAACTGAATTTCTGTTTTAAAAACACTTGTTTTGAAATTTCTCACCTCTGCCCACTATTTTGTCTGCCTCTAGTTTGGAAGGTATATTAAATGTCACCTTTTCACAGCCTTCACAAGCAAAACTGAAGACCTAGAAGTAAAAAAAAATCACATTAATACAGTATAAAGAAAAAGTTTCAGATAAGAAAAATAAATCCTAGAGATCTACTGTATAGTGCTTATAGTTAACAATACCTCCAACATGGGGCTCAAACTCATGACCCCAAGATCAAAAGTTTCATGCTCGTCCAACTGAGCCAGCCAGTTGCCCCCCTGCTTCATTTTTTTAAATTAAAATTTCACATATGGCTATGTTCTACTCCATTTCCATTTCTCTTCTTGAAGGAAGAGTTTTCTCTCTGTTGGCATTCTGTAGGTTTTTGTACTTTTATTATATATGTATGCACCTATAAAATAGGAGCTGATACTGTGTGCAGTTAAGTGTCTTTATGTATCCTTTTGCAACTTGCATTTTTCACTCGAGAATATATTTAAGATTTTTCTCTAACTACACCACAGTTTATTTGTGCTCATTCCCCTTTGATAGACAGACCCTATTCTTGTTTTCTATTTTCTCTATTACAAATGACACTGTAATAAACAGCTTTTCAGTTGCAGAATATTAGGACAGAAATATATTACTTCAATTCCCAAGTTGCTGTCCAAAGTACTAACATCAATTTATATTAATGTCCCCAGAATATTAGATCCCTCTGTTTCTCATATCCTCTACTACGATTAATTATATTTGGCTTTTATAATTTTTGCCAATTCTATAACTGTCACTTTAATGTGCATTTCCTTAATTTCTAGTGAGACTGAGTACCATTTCTTGTGTTCATTTTCCATATACCTTCCATAAACCATCCATTCATTTCATTTAATCATTTCATGTACTGTCTTTTTTTAAAATATATTTTACTTGTAAGCTTATGTAGGTTGTTTTTTTTTACTCTTTTAGTAGTATCCTTCTAATAAACAGTGCTTCAGTTTTAAAGTAGTCAAATTTATTAAGCATTTCCTTTAGTTTTCTTTTTTTTAAGATTTTATTTATTTATTTATTTGAGAGAGCACAAGGGAGGTAGAAGGAGAGAATCTTGAACCACCTCCACTGAGTGTGGATCCCAATTCAGGGCTTCATCTCACAGCCCACGAGATTATGATCTGAGCCAAAACCAAAAGTTGGACACTCAACCAACTGAGCCACCCAGGCGTCCCTCCTTTAATTTTTTTAAGTAGTCAATTTCATTAAACATTTCTTCTAGCTTATACTTTTGTTTATTAATATCTCCCCCTCTACCCTGTCATAAATGTACTATCTGGTATTTTCTTATAAAAGCTTTAAAGTTATTTTCAACGTTTTAATCTTTTACCCATCAGGAATGTATTTTGTGTGTGAGTCACTGTAGATATCTAATCTTACCCTTTCCTATATGGATAGACAACTATAGAGAACCATCACTGAGCAACTCTTCCCTTAACTCAAAATGATAAAGCTGCATACAACCTCTGTATGGACCCCAATTACAGAATCTATTTCTGGGACCTCCGCATTATTTCATCAGTATGTGTTTATCTCTGTATCAAAACTATATAGTTTTAATTAATACAGCTTTATTACAGATTGTAGTACTTGTTGTGGTGACCCCAATCCCTATTATCTTCCTTTAAATTATGTTTGCTTTGTAAGCTTCCTACTCTCAAAAAATTCTTATGATCAGCTGACCAATTCCATGAAAAATCTTTCTACATTTTTTATCTGGGAAACTTGTTTACTTTTACTAGTTCCAGTAGTTTGTGAAGATAGTTTAGGATCTCACATGTAGTTAATCCTATAGTTAGCAACATGGCAGTCAGATTTCTTTCTTCAAATCCTTAACCTCTTTCGTTATTGCTATTACATATTTTATCTGATATATGTGCTTGTTAAGACCTCCAGTAGAATGCTGAATAGGACAAAGTAGTTATAGTGACCACTATGGATTTGTTTCTAACTTTAAAGATAATGCTTTTACCACTTCACCATTCATTAAGAGTTAGTTTTTTCCTCCCTCCTTCTTTCCGTCCCTCTCTCCCTTCTTTCCCTTTCTTCTCTTCTTTTCCATTCTTTCTTTCTTCCTGTCTTTCTTCATTCATTGATTTTTTAGGTATGGTTCAGTTAAAAAAAAAAAAAGTTCATTCCCTTACATTCCTAGTCTACTAAGAATATTTTATAACAATAAATGTAATTTCCCACTTATTTTGAAACATACAGTTTTTCTCTCTAAATACATTACTATGTTAAAATACAATAATGGTTTTCTAGGGCACCCGGTAGCCCAGTCAGTTAAGTGACCAACTCTTCATTTCTGCTCATGTCATGATCTCAGGGTCGTGCCATCAAGCTGCATTGGGCTCTGTGCTGGGTGTGAAGACTGCTTAGGATTCTCTCTGCCCCCCTTGGCCTTCTCCCCCCCAACCCTGGCTCATGCATGCACATGTACCCACGCTCGCGCGCACTCTCTCTCTAAAAACAAACAAACAAACAAACAATAATAGATTTGGTAATAGAAAACCATCTTTCCTTTCCTGAGATAAATATTACATGGACATGATAACTTTTAAATATATTATTGGTTTGGTTTGTTGCTATTTATTTTGGTACTTCAAATATATGCCCATAAGTGAAATATGGTTACAACTCTTCAATATCATAAAATCCTTATAAAATGAGTTAAAGACTATTCCACTTTTTTGGTTCTTTGAAACAATTTATATACAGGAGAGATTATATGTTCCATATAATCATGAAAGAATTTACCTATCACAGTCCTGGGCTTGATGGATATGAAGGTGTCTGTGGGTCAAGACATTTAACTTTTAACTCAATATTTTAATGGTTTTAAGTCTATTTAGGTTTTGTATACCTCCTTAAGCCAGCTGGTAATTTGTATTTTGTAGGAAATTGCTCATTCTGTTTTCAAATTAATTGAAGTAACACATTAATATTATTATTTATTTATCTAAAAGATCTGTCTTCTCTATGACTATGTCTCCTTTTAGTCCTAATATTGCTTTATCTGTGGCTTCTCTATTTCTTACTTGCTCAACCATAGCAGGATTTATGTATACTTTCAAAGAATAGCTTTGGTTTTGTTATCATCTCTATTGCTTTTTTCTTTTAACATCCTTTGTAAGACATAAATAAAAAAGGTCATACACACACACACACACTCACACATGTGTGTGTGTATAACCTTTTGTGACGTGTGTGTGTGTGTGTGTGTGTGTGTGTATACTACATATGTTTTAAAAAATAGTAAAATGAACACTAGGGTGCTCACCTTCAAAGTTAAGAAACAGAATGTTACTATTTTCAAAGTTTCTATATACCTCTTCTCAGGTGTATTTTCTTTGTTCCCACAACCCCTAAAAATAATGGGTAATTTTTGTGTTAACCATTTACTTCCCCACCTCTGCTTAATTTTATCTCATGTATGTGTGTCCTTAAAGAAGATACAGGTTTATTTTGCCAATTTTTGGCTTTCACATATATGCAGTCATATGCTAATTGTCTGCTACTTGATTTCTTCACTGAAATGATGTTTGTGAAATTTATCCATGCTGAGCTTACAGTAATAGCTCATTCACATTCTGTGCTATATAGTACATAATTAGAAAGAATGTACAATTAATTCATTAATATAATTTTTGAAAAGGATCATATTCATATATAGATTTTCAGTTATGTCATGCTTATTGACACTATAACTTGAAATTCTATTTGTGGAGATTGGCCATATTATTGAAAATAAAATAAAAATGTAAAGCCACCATTTGATTAGTAATGGCAAATTAATGACCTTTAAAGGTATTTTAAAAATAACTTTTGTATAGAAGAATGCCCAATAAAAAAAGCAACATCCAAAAATAATTTTAAGATTAATGAATTATGGATTGACTATTTGAAGCATAAAAGACGGTCTTTTTTTTTTTTTAAAAGACTGTCTTTTAATGGAAAATACTCCAGGTCAGCTTTAAATATCTGATTTATAAAGCCTGGAGCTACAGAACTTTCAATGAAAATGTAACAAATTGAGTTTTAAAAAATGATAACATAAAGTATTGTCCATGTGGTCTGAGAAAAATTAATTACCCTGTTTCATTTTATAGTATTATTCAAATTTTATTAATTGTGTGATAGCAAGCTTATCATACAAATAATTAAATCCTGATAAGAAAATTCAATGCCAAAAGGAGAGTGAAAATGAGAAGGGTTATCTGAAATTGTTTTGCTTTTCTCCTATGTACAGTTTTACTGTGAATACACCAGTAAGCTTTCTAAAATGACACCCTTTTTCAACAAGAGGAAAAAGAAGCTAAACAATGGAAATTCATGCAAAGTCTGAAAAATAAACAGGACCAACTTAGCTGAGCATAATAGCTTTGAAATTTTAAAACTGTCATTTTTCCTATAGACACTTGCCTTCCGCAAAATGGAAATATTACCTTTCAGATTCTTACCAGCTCATAGGTAAATAAAAATATTGACCTCTCTGTACTCTCACTCCTCAGATCCTGCAAATAAATTTCTTTCTAACCAAACTCTTTGTAAGACAAGAATTCTAGTTAAATGGAAAGCATGATTAACCGCAGGTGATCACAGATTCCATATATGGAATGCTAACTACCAAGGGGATTACAACAGGACACAAAAATGTGCATCGGCTCACATATATTTAGTGATTCAGAAGGTGTTTCAGGATCTAGCTATATCTCAAAATGAACATCAACAATCTCCTTTTAAAAAGCTAGCTGATAATGCACCCGTCAAATAGATATCAAAATTCTGACTTTCTCAGGAGAGTGGTTTTAAAATAAACCAGTTACTTCTTTTGTTTGCCTTAGCCTTTTTGTCACTAATGCAAAAATTAACAGAAATTATTGTACTCTTATTTTTAAAAGATTCATATGTCAAATGTCATCAAGAACAACAACAACAAAAAGTCTGCTAAAGGAGTCACATTATTCTTGTTCATTAATGCAATAAAATCTGAAAAGATAGAATGCCCATTTGTCAGCATAGGTGGCAGGTAGGGTTCTGATACTCCAAAGGAAAACAGTATGTTAAGCTAGAAAGGAAAACACAATTTAAATTCCTTTTGAAGAGTCCTTTTAGCAAAACTGAAGATTCACTGTGCTCAAGAACATACTATTTAAAATATACTGGATGACAATTCCCAAAGTGGATTTGGTATGCAGAACAATATTAAACAGATCTTTGAAAGGTACTGTTCTTTGTAATGTGGTAGGACAGCTGAGCAACTGACCTAATGCAAATTCATTCTCAATTTTTGTTACATTCAGAGGAGAAACGTTTTAAGAGACATTCAGTACTTTCAACAGCAGTGGGATGGTCTGATGTGTTTACTTTCTAGTTCCCGCCCCCACTCCTCTGCTCTTTTCTTTTTGTGTGTGTGTGAGGGGGGGGGGGTGTCATTGGGAATTAATTTTGTGACAGTAGTTTAGAATGTACTGAGAATAGAGAGTTCGGAAAGGGAAGCAGATGCAGGTGAAGGGTGCAAATGGGAAGATGCCTCTGCTTATGGGACAGCTGAGTGGGAAGGCTAACCTGTTTAAAACTACCAGTTTTGTGTTAAAGACTTGCTTTGAAGAGATCTTACTTCAAACAAGGAATTGTTTTTGAGAGATCCATTAAAGTATCTATAAAATGAAAACTGTCTCTAAAGTGTTACACCATTAATACTATACTGAGTCCTGTGAGTCAAAGGGAAATACAGTGGATGGTCAACAGAGGTCTTCCTTTACCCATCAGGGCAGAAACTGAAGGTACTTGTGCACTGGGGGTTTTGGATTAAAGAAATTATACTATGTACACTCTCCAGTATTCGAGTCTCCAGATAATCCCATTCAGTCTAAACTTAAGGAAATTCTTTGTTAAAATAATCCTAAACGAGTATGTCTAATACTAGAGCTGACGCTATCTCCATTTGGACAGACACGCACTTTCTTGCCTTGCCACGCCCCAACACCTGCACTGCCATTCCTGTCACTGTTACAGTTGCTTGAATTCCACACCCTCCCCTCCAGGGAATACAGGATAGATCTTGCTAGCAGAGTAACTGCAGTTTCTTCTCCCCACTAATCCCTTTCCCAGAGAAAACACAAAACACTCAATTCATGCTTTTAAACATAAAAACTGGAAATTCTTCCAAATTTATCACAAAAGAGCACACTTTAAGGCCAGTTCCCATTTGTAAAGAGTCATTTCATCAGCTCCTTTTGTTGGAACAGCTGCCTTGCAAATCAACGCCCTCATTTGTACAAGTCATTGTCCATAAACATTTCTTAGATCATAAGTACCAACCCAATATTTATAACTCGCTGATTCAAAGAGAAGACAAGGCTTTTTGATCCATCCACTCGCCCTGCTTGGGGGCAGAGGAATCCTTGTAGCCAGAGCTGACCTACTCCCGAGTTAGGCAGGTCCTCCCTGTGCGGGACCCCACGACCATCCCTGAATACGGGGAAGTGGGTCTGCGGCTCCTCTCCACGGCCCTTCCAGAGCGCAACCCTGGTCTAGTCTGAAGCGTAATCGCGCCTTGGGAGTTCCGGATTTTTCGCTGTTATGTCTCCCATATTCTCGGAGAATTATCCCTAATTTCCTCTCCAAGTGAATCTCGTTCTGAGTTGCGGGTTTCCAGGGCACAGAAGACCCGAAGCTGGGCTCCGGGCTTGCGCAGTCCTTCCCGGAGAGACACAAAGTACCACTCAAACCCACGCCTATCCCACCCCTCCACCCACCCCGACTCTAGCCCCTCTCCCCCGCCCAATCCTAGTCCGGATCCAGCCTTCTCACGCCCTCGTGCCTCAGGCACGCTTCGCCAGGGGCCAGGAGACTCGTGGGTGAGCTCTGAATAGCCTTTAGCAGAAGCTGGGAATTAGGTTAGAAAGGTAGGCTTAGAACAATCTGGAAGCCGGTGTTCAGAGTTAATTCCACGCGGGGACGGAGAGGCACCATTCCAGACCCTCCACTCACTAACGTCCCCATCCCAGGCAACCCTGGGGTGGGGCAGCCTCTTGAACCTCATCTCACGTCTTTTACTCACTCATTGATCCTGAAATACCTGACCCAGTACTGTTCGTCCCTCTCCACCCAGACGTGCCCCGATCGTCATCGCTAGCCCGGGGAGCCAGAGAAAGAGTGCGAGCCCTAGGCGCCCGCGAAGGACCAGGAGAGCGCGGCCACGCCGGAGCGCCTCTCCTAATTCTAACAGTCGGACGTGAAGTCCCAAACACAAAACTCAGCCCGAGTCGTCCCTCCAAGGCTCGTTTTCTGCTCTCACCCGTCCGGGCCCAGATTTGGCTCGTCCTGCCAGGCAGGACTGAGCGGAGCCGCGGCCGTCTGCTCTCTGTCCACTTCGCCCCGGTTCCGCTTTCCCCGCGGGAGCAGGGCGGGTGCAGCCCTGCCGCGGCCCGGCTCCCGCCCAGGCTCCCACTCACCGCGAGGCTCAGCAGCAGCCTGCCGAGGGCTCCGCGCGGGGGGATCCGAGGCTGCGCGGTGGCCATCGCGGCGCAGGGCGGGAAGGGGGAACCCAGGCGCCGGGCAGGAGGCCGGAGGTGAGAGCCCACGGAGGTTCGGCGGCGCGCGGTGCGGGCGTGCCTCGCTGCCACTCCTCTTTAAGTCTCCTAGGCCTCCGTCAGGCTCGCCTGCCCGGGAGCGCGTTCGCTCCAGAGACGGGATTGGACCCAGGAGACGCCGGGCCGCCCCTCCTGGTTATTTCTCAAGTTTTATCACGCGGGGAGCTGGGGAGCTGCCCTAGCCTGCCCCTTCGCTCCCTGGGGGCCAGCGCCGAGTACTGGCTGGCGAGAGAGCGGTCCCAGCCCCACCCTCGGCCCGCTTTCCCACGCCCCTCGTCTGCCCCGCGGCGCTCCCGCCCGCCCGGGTCCGCCCGGCCCAGGCCTCCAGGATAGTCCCGGGGCGGACCCCTTACCCGCGCTGCTTGCGCATTCCCCGTGCAGGAACCAAGTCCGCCGGCAGGTATCCCTGTCCCAACACGGGCGCTCCGGGGTGCCAGGAACACCTTTGTGATTGGATCAGGGGATCCTCCCTTTAGCTTCTGATCAAATGCTGGGCCGCGTCTCTTCGTTAATACAACGTGTATATATTCTTTACAAATTTGACTAACATGGTAAGATAAAGGACGGAGGGGGAATTATCCCAAGTGGCATGAATAAGCTGGTATTTGGTATACCAGAAATTAAAACCAAGTAGAAGAAATTCTGATATCTGGCCATTTTAAGTACCTAAAATATGAATGATTACATTTAGAGCTTTCTTTACTGTCAAATTGGTGACCTTATATGTGAACTGTTGATTTAGTAATTCACAGCAATTGTACTAAGGTGCCATTTTCCAGTTTGCCCTAAAAGGAAAAATCTATCACACAAAACCCTTCACTCTAAAAGGAGGCTTGCAATCCAATATGACTCAACAAACGTATATCAAGGCTCAGTTTTCCGGGGCGTTGAGTGAGGGGCTAGAGGAAAGAGAAGGTACAAAACCTAGTTCCTGCCCCAAGTAACCCCAAGTCTAGAAGGGAATAAAGGCAAGCATTACAGCCCAACATGGTAAATGTTTTAATAGAGAGGTCACTTACAACAACACGTAAGCACATTCTTTCATTTCTCTCTAGATGAAATTTTGTGTCCTCAAATCCCCGACTTGGCAGATTGAGAAGGAACTCCTGGGATGTGTTGCTGCTCCTCAAAGTTCATGTATAAATTCCAAGGTCAGATTCCTCAGATACTCCAGATTAATCAGGAAAGGTGCCAGGGCCTTCATTCATCCTGCCCTGGTCATCCCAGCAGGCTGCTTGACTGAAGTCTGGGGCTTGCCTGAGACTCACAGGCTCGTAAAATTTGGACAGTAAGCTCAGCATCCAGTCCCATCTCTGAGGCATTCAAGGCACCCATCAGAAATCCTGTCTTAGGGGCACCTGGGTGGTTCAGAGGGTTAAGCTTCTGCCTTCAGCTCAGGTCATCATTCCAGGGTCCTGGAATTGAGCCCTGCATCGGGGCTCTCTGCTCAGCAGGGAGCCTGCTTCTCCCTCTCTTTCTGCCTGCCTCTCTGCCTACTTGTGATCTCTGTCAAATAAATAAATAAAATCTTAAAAAAAAAAAAAAAGAAAGAAAGAAAGAAAGAAAATCCTGTCTTACCTCTAGAGGCCTCTGTATGAAAGAGCTTTCCCAGTCTCAGAGAAAGGTCTCCAAACTTCTCTCCACTCCAATCATTTTCATCCCACCCAAGACCTCAGGGAAAGTCTCTCAAGGATACCTCTGGCCTCAGCCTGCCTTTAGAAACACAAATGAATCATGGCTTTCCTGTAACATAGATGATCCCATTGAACAGTGTGCTTTCAAAATTCGTATGTTGAAGAGCTAACCTCCATATAGCTGTATTTGGAGATAGGGCCTATAAGGAAGTAATTAACATTAACAAGGTTATGATGGTAGGCTCCTGATCTGATGGAATTAGTATCCTTATGAGAAGAGCTCCCCTTCTCTAGCTCTGTCTCTGTCTCTCTCTATTGCACACACTCTATCTCTCTCTCTCTCTCTGTTCCGTGTGTGGACACAGTGAGAGGGTGGCTATCTACAAACCAGAAAGAGAGTTCTCACCAGAAATCAAATAGACCAATACCTTACTTTTGGACCCTTAGCCTCCAGAACTAAGAACTAATGCTTGAGATAAGAACCAACAGAGGGAAAAAAAAGAGAGAGAGAGAGAACCAACAGAGAAAAGGAGAGGGAAGATCCTGTTCCAGACAAAAAGGCAAGTGCTGTGCTGAAGCATTAGAGAACCTGGTAACAGTTTCCTTCCTGGGGAAACAGAAAGGGAATTTTTCAGAACCCCTGGCGTTCAGAAGTTCTATGCCCGGGAATTAGGTTAGAAAGGTAGGCTTATCGCAAACTACGCTGAGGAGTTGAATTTCGTCCCGGAACAGGCGAAGAACCTTCTACTCAATCTGTAGAAATGGTTACTAACTACAGTTACGCAATCATCACTTTTGGTGAGTTAATGAACTCGTTAGCGTCATTCGCAACCTGTTTATGTCTTCATACAGCTTTCCCTTCATACTTAGGGAATAAAAGTCTTTGAAATGTTTTTCTCTATTCTAAGTGGCCCTACTTTTCAATGATTTCAATTTCATCTGTGTGAGTCCGACCTGTTCATTACTGTCATCCAAATGCCTAAAACCATAAGATAGCTATATCTGGTTGTTTCAGCTGTGCTCTGTGACTGAGGAGATTGCTAAGCCTACTGACTCTGGAACAGTTATTCTGAGCTTCCATTTTTAGCTTCTACAAAATAAAAGTTATAGGAGCCTATTCCAGAAATCCTATAAGAAAGCATATTGGGGATATATTCCATTTATATTGCAAATCTTCAGTGCAGTAAGCATAACTGGGTGTAGTTTTAGTCACTGAGTTGTTATGCCCTCTTTTGCTACAGCATGTGCTTGTCCATCATAAGTAGATTAGACTAAGTTCGAATGAAAAATGCATTTTTATAGTTTAGAAGAATCATCATAGGCAGTTAAAATTATAAATGTGACTTGAGGATAAATTAAAATTGCTTTAATTTTTCCTATGTAAATTATAATATGAAATGAGTTCATTGAAAATCTATTTAAAATATGAGCCTCAGTTTGAGTATAGTGAGAACTGAATCCTTCTATAAAGTTAACTTTATATCATCATGAGACATCATAAAGCATAAAGAGTTATTCTGAAATGTCTTTATTTTAATACCCCATTTCCCAAACTGCTGAAGCAGTTGGAAGTCACTCCTAGTAGGATAATGTACAAAAATGTAAAAGAAACATATTATATTCCCTTGTTATTTCTTAGTTTGAAAGGTAAGAGCAACAATAATAAAGAATCAAAATGGGAAGTGATTTTAGGTTGAAGTGCAAAACTTCAGCAACCCAAGTAAGTTCTAAAATTTTCAGAAGAAAGCAAACCTAAGATTACTAAGAAGAGTTGTCTGTACTTAGGAGGAACCTCTGGCCATAGAAGGGCTAATGACCTTAAGAGGCAGGAGCTAACCCCAGACCCACTGAGAAACCTGCTTTGCACAACTCAGTGCCAACAGGTGCTGATCTCACACACTTAACTTGCCTCTGTGGCTTATGTGGGTGGTTACATGGCAAGTGTGGGTCTCCCCAAACATGCCTATAAAATACAACCAGGGCAACTGTATGGTGTTTGGAGTAAACCTGCTAGTAAGGAAAGAGAAATTTGTGAAAAGAACCCTAAACTAAAACCAAGTAAAAGATTCGTCTTCAATAGTTCTTCTTGAGACATAAAATCAGTTCTGCCATGATATAGTAGCTCAGAATCATCTTGAGAATACCGCTTAGAATAAATGGTCACGGTAATATGCAGTAATCGGGCAAATTATTTGTTGGATCAGCAGTCAGGAATACTGTACATGTGTGTACTCAAATGCCAGGAGACCTTGCAGACTTTATTTTTGGAAATTAGCTCTCCTTAATCTCCCCACTTGCTCTTTCAGAGAGACTCCTTCCTCATACTTGGGAACCAAGCAGCAAGTTTCCTCCAGGAGTAACCATCTCTGCTCCTGCCACTCAGGAGAAGATGCTGCTTTTCCTATATCGCCTTTCCAAAGTGTGACAAGAGGCCCTCAGCTAATTTCCCAAACACCATTGAGAGCAGCCTTGA